>NC_041393.1:483208107-483218276 GCF_002162155.2 Triticum dicoccoides
CCGCACACAGAAATGCAAATTTGACTTCAACTTAAATCCGAGGCAAGGAAGCTCGACCACAGAAAGGAAGGCAAAAAGCAAAAGGCCGCGTCCGGTTCCTAGTCTAGTCTTCGACGTCTTCTCACCAGCGCAGAGCTAAGTGCTGCCACTGGGCGTGGGAGGGAGCTCCCGAGGCCCAAGGGCGGCTCTCCGGAGACTCCGGGGCATGTACGACCCCACTCATTATTACGTGAGAGTGTCACGGGCGGCGAGCTTCACAGGCACTGGGCCTTCTTCACAGGCACCGGGCCTTGCTTCATATCGCCAGACGAGGGCCCGCCTTGCGCCACCCTCGACCACCATTAACGGCGGCTGGTCCGGCCTCCGCCAAAGGGGCAAAGGGGACACCAGCGGCGACCACGGGACCTCTGCCGGGGGTAGGCTTTGCAGCACCTCCCCGGCAGAGGGCCTACCTCCGGGGGACGCCTTGCTCCGTGTGCCGTGGCGAGGGGCCTGGCTCCCGGCCCCTCTCTTGCAGCCCCCAGTGCGCCCCTCCTGGCGGAAGGGAGGATGCTGAGCTGGGGCAGCCGTCCGCTGCTGTCACCTGAACCTCCTGCGACCCATGGTTGGCATAACCTTGCTCCTGAGGAATTAGCAGTACCCGGTAGCTGCTACTGCCAGCGCGGTTGGTGAGGCTTCCTTGAGGCTCCTTAAAAGGCTTGGCTTCTGGTGTCTCTTCCTACCAGCCTGACCCGAGGAACGTGCCAGGGTCGTCTTCCAGCGCTCACTCCCGATCCATTATGTGGGGCACGTAGGCCTCCGAGGCCGCCGCCTCGAAGACTTCACCGTAGTGCCCCACGCTTCATGTGGCCTGGCCTAACACGTCGTCTTGAGGATGGTAGGCAGCGGCCCGCCCGGGCCGTAAGCGGCGATATGCATGCCCTCGTTCATCGGAGGTGGTGCTGGTGCAGCCTGACGCCCGACGCCGATGGTTGAGCTGGTGTCGACGACGCTTTGGGGTGTGCCTGAGGGCGCGCGGGCGCGGAGAGGCCCGTCGCGTGATCTGACCGGGGCCCGGGGTGGAAGGTGGAAGCAGAAGGGCAGTGACCCCGAGGCCGCGACATCCAGGAGCTCGGCAACGCACTCTAGCAGCGCATCCCGAACGCTCTCCATCAACCTGCATTGTAGCAGCTCCCAAACCACAGTGAGCGCGGCTCTCATGTTTGCTTGTTCCCATCGGGTGTGCGGCTCCGTGGCTGCGGCGTGGCTTGAGGCCCTTGCGGCTGATCGCACCTGCCATGGGGTAATGGCGGGAAGTGCTTTACCACGCCGCACGCGCCCCACAGTGTTCTGCTGCGCGCGGGCTGCCTGGGGTGCGGGGTTGAGGTCTTCTTGGACAGGCGGCGTGGCCCGAGCCGGCCAGGCGGCCCAGCGGTCGGCACCGGTCTATGGTTCATCAGACATGGATGCGACGGAGCGATGGGACGCCATTCAGCGGAGGGAAGATTTCGGCGCGCCCGTACCTGGCGCGCCAAATGTCGGATATCGGGTTCCGGCAAAACCCTTAAGGTTCGAACTCCGGGGTGCGCACGAAGATTTCTCCCTACTGAAACACGCCCTCAACCTCGCCGTGATCTCTAAAACTCGATGAACAACACCAAGAGACACAAGATTTATACAGGTTCAGGCCACCGTTGTGGTGTAATACCCTACTCCTATGTGTGGTGGTGGATTGCCTCTTGGGCTGGTGATGAACAGTACAAGGGAAGAACAGCCTCGCGACGAGGGGTGTTCTTGTGGTGGTGCGGTGTGCGGATGAACTTCACTTGTCCCTTCTACTATGGTGGCTAGCCATATTTATAGAGGCCCTGGTCCTTTTCCCAAATATGAGCGGGAATGGATTCCACAATGGACGGATTTGAAAGGGGACAAGTAGTATAGGCTATCCTAACTAAAGGCGGTCTTCGCCTGCCAAAGGAGCTGGTGGTGACGCCGTCTTGGGCTCCATGGTGACCTCCGTCCTGCCGTCCTGCTGGTCTTGGTCTTGTTGCACCGATATGGAAACCTTTGCCTGATGGCTCGGTACTCCACACCTGCGCTTGCCCCATTAGCACCAAAGGGGAAACGAGGACACTGTGCTCGCTGGCGCCCGCCTGGACTTGGTCATCATGGCTTGCGTCATGGGCATATCATGAGGTACCCCTTGCCTTGATCTCTCCGCCTCCTCCCGAGCCTTCCTGGTGAGGACACCCTTGAGGAGGCCTTGCATCGTCCGCCCTGCGAGGCTTGGCCCCTCGCGAGGGTCTTGAGTGTTTGGTTGATGGAGATGGGCCGCACTGGGCCATTAGTTGAGCTACGCCTCGGGTCGTAGGCAGGCAAGTTTGGGGACCCCCGTTCCCAGAACACCGACACGTTGGATTATATAGAGTTTTGCCATCACGGCCCAAGTCATCTAGATTACCATGTCAGTTGGACGGACCTTGTTTTGCAGAAGATTGTAATCTGCCAAGTGCCCACACGACATGCGAATTACGCAGACTTCAAGCTAATTGCCTTGTTCGATCGCGGACTCGCCTATCTTTACGCTGGTGCCTTCTTTAGCTAGAGACAACTCAGCTCGAAGTGGATCATCGTCAAAGTTAATACACACTTCTGTGATGCTATTGAACAAAATGGCACCATCTACGTGATCGACAAAGCAGATGGCACCACGTATTGCTGCGACGGCGCGTGTAAGTTGTTTCCGTCTCATGTTAATGATGACGCCATGACACTGTTTGAAGTTTTTGTGATGATTGACATATCCCTATTTCAGCAGAATTTGAGTAGAACTATGGCAATGTATTAGAGATGCTGTAAATCAGCTATATTTGGAATGAGTTAATTCATGCGATTGTGATCATGTCATTACAGCCAGTTTGTACCCTTGAATAAATAAACAGTTAGGAATATATGGATATTCTCCTTATTTTACAGTAATCTATATACTGCTACTAAATATGAGTGTGTATCAATGGCCATGTTAGTTTCCTCATTTTCATGATGTAGAAACATGCACCACACTATTGGTTTCATCTAACCATACATTAGGGAAGTAAATGTGCATATGGAGAACTATATATTTGTAAGTAATGAAATACTGTAATGCTGACCATGTGTACATACCTATATTCTCCCTTCAGCAATCAATGGCTAGAATAATATCCTCACAAAAAATTTGCCGACAGAACACGAGTATATAACAATGCATGGTCTGTTAGTTACCTTGAAGAATTTGTTTGTGAGGACAGAACATGATTACATAACATGCATGACATGGTAGTTTCCTGTGAAGAATCGATTGCGAGATAACATTAGTATAACCATGCATGGCACTTCTATAATTTCGAACCTAGTATCATTTCCCTATATTTTCCTCCCAGTTCAATAGGGACATATCAATGTTGTTTCTTGCATTATCCTACTCATACTCTGAACAATGTTGATCTTACATTAACAATGCTTGTCCTTTTTGATATGATGCAGTGTCCCTATAGTTACTACCCTTTGTAATCACACCACCTTTTCCAAAAACAGGGAAGCACAACTGGTTCCTCGCTTGATCAGACGACGGCAAAAGACTGATGATCATTCGGACACATGAGCCGGAAAAGTTATATTGCAAAAAACCCACTGTATATAAGCACCATGAAATACGTGAGTATCTGGACAGTGGTTGTTACGTCTATGAGTAGGATACGAGCTTGTTGGGGCCTTCAGGATTTTTTAGTTGGAGGCGGGTAAACAACCTTGGTTCACACTCTCTGTTTCTCGGACTCAATTATCTGATTAACCAGGAGGTCACCATTGGCAAGGACCTTGATGGCAGAGAGGCTCTGTTTGCTATGGAAAACTGTGTCTACACGGCGAGCCCTAGGAGTTCGGGAGCAAACTCCCCTGATTGTCAATGATACAGCCTGCAGCCAAAAGAAGGTCAGAATGACAAAGGCATCCGGATTAACTTTGATACTTGGATGTCTCAATTACGAAAGGCAGTGATGTGGTTCAAGCTTTCAGGTTTATAGGTAATTGGGCTATTGCGTCAAAAGGGTGGAGTACTCACTACAGGAATCCAGTACTTTGCCATCTGCCATGGCGGACGGCAAAGGCTGGGACGGCTGACGGCAAAGCACTTTGCCGTCTGCCGCGGACGGTGAACACAGACGGCAAAGAAAGGGTCGGCAAACAGGTCCTTTGCCGTCTGCTTTCCAAGGCGGACGACAAAGAGCCCTTTGCCTACAGCGGCGGACGACAAAGAGGGGGGACGGCAAAATGTGGCACGTCCGCCATTGTCACTCTGTTAGGCGGCTAACGGCGGCCTTTGCCGTCCACCAGCGGACGGCAAATTAGTGCGCCTCTTTGCCATCCGCCAGGTGACATCAGTAATACCTCAGCGCCCGTTTTTTTTTGCCGTCCGCCCGGCGGACGGCAAAGGCGAAGTCTTTGCCGTCAGCCAGGCTTTGCCGTCCGCCACTGTCGGCAAATTGGCCAAATGGTCCACCCCAGGAAGCACAGGTGGGCGCCACATGCCCCCTTTGCCGTCTGCCCCTGATGGCAAAGGGGTCTTTTCCGTCTGCCGCGGACGGCAAAGAGCTTGCACTGCCTCTTTTTTTTGCTGTTTTTCTTATATCCAACAATTATCACAACAAAAATTTCACAGCACATATATATCCATCACATAAATATCCATCACATAGTTCCATCACATCACATATATATCCATCAAAAATTTCACATCACATATATATCCATCACATAGTTCCATCGATCCATACATATTACAATATGCAAAGTTTCTTCATAGCAAGCCAGCAGAATACAAGTGCATCAAAGGAAAAAACAGGAAAAAGCAAGCAATCCATCATAGGAAGCTGGCTTCCGTGAAGTGAATGAAACCTGCAAAATGACAAATAAGAAAGTTAGAAAAAGAAGACTAGAAGAAGAATTAGACTAGAAGAAAAAGAATAGAAGAAGAAGACTAGAAGAAGAAGTATATGCCATATATTCGCTAACTTAGGTGAAATGTATCGTATATGAGCTAACCTAGGTGAAATGGGTAGTTTATGAGCTATACTAGGTGAAATGGATCATTTTGGAGCTAAGTTAGGTGAAATGGGTCGTTTATGAGCAAACCTAGGCGAAATGGGTCGTTTATGAGCAAACCTAGGTGAAATGAGTCGTTTATGAGCAAACCTAGGTGAAATGGGTCGTTTATGAGCTAAGTTAGGTGAAATGAGTCGTTTATGAGCAAACCTAGGTGAAATGGGTCGTTTATGAGCTAACCTAGGTGAAATAGGTTGTTTATGAGTTAACCTAGGTGAAATGGGTCGTTTATGAGCTAAGTTAGGTGAAATGAGTCGTTTATGAGCAAACCTAGGTGAAATGGGTCGTTTATGAGCTAAGTTAGGTGAAATGAGTCGTTTATGAGCAAACCTAGGTGAAATGGGTCGTTTAAGAGCTAACCTAGGTGAAATAGGTTGTTTATGAGCTAACCTAGGTGAAATGGGTCATTTATGAGCTAACCTAGGTCAAATGGGTCGTTTATGAGCTAACCTAGGTGAAATGCCACGTTTTTGAGCTAACTAAGGTAAAATGGATCGTTTTTTTAGCTAAATTAGGTGAAATGGGTCATTTTGGAGCTAACCTAGGTGAAATGGGTCATTTTGGAGCTAACCTAGGTGGAATGGGTCATTTTAAAGCTAATGTAGGTAAAATGGATCATTTAGGAGCTAATCTACGTAAAATGGGTCATTTTCGAGCTAACTTGGATAAATTGGATCACTTGTAAGCTAACTAAGGTAAAATGAGTCATTTTAGAGCTAACTTAGGTAGAATGGATGGTTTATGAGGTCAGTAAGCTTATTAAGTCATTTTGGAGGAAAAGAAGCTAACTCTAGGTCATTATGGTAAGCATATTGGAGGAAATAAAGCTAAGTCTAGGTATTTATGCAATTGTTAAGCAAAACCCTAGAGAAACTTACCGTGATCACGGAGGTGTAGGAGCGGGCTGGCTCGCGCCGGTAGCTGGAGAAGGAGTGGGCTGGCTCGCGCCGGTAGCTGGAGAAGGATCGTGCGATGCGTTTCTGGAGTTAAGCTGCACCAAATATCATTTCCAATGTCTCGTTAGCATTATGACACTCAAATGATAAGACAAGCAAGTAATGTCCATTCAAATTAAACTCACCGTGCTCCCAGGAGCAATCACTGGCATCGGCAGAGCGGTCTGACCGGACTTCTCGCACACAGACTGCACATTTGGTTTTCACAACAGAGTCATACTAGTTAGTAATGAGACTCAAATGTTAAGACTAGCAAGTATTCTGTAGAAGAAACTTACCACAAGGAGCTCGTACATGGCCCTTGCCTGCATGTCATTCCGTGCCCTCTCCTCCTCCAACATCTTTGTCATCTTCTCCTCCAACTCCCGCTGCCTCTCCGCCGCCTCCGCCAAAAGTTTATCCGTTCTATCTGTCTTACTCTGTATAGCAGCCTGCAACACCACTCACATGACCATTTGTAATCATTGATGGAAGCGCACACAATGTAATGGAGAAAGATAGCTGAATACGTATAACTAACCTTGATGGCGAGTTGGACTGGCCGTTCACGAGGCCTTATCTCAGGAGCGGAGCTCGACTGGCGCACCTTGATCTCCGGTAGAGTGCTAGGACAACGGATAAGTCCATCTCCCAGGCTATGGAGCCATGGGACCTCCCGCCACCAGATATCATCAGCAGCTCTGTATCAATGGGACCCTGGCTCGGGTTAAAGTCCTCCCCTTTCCTCGCCTTCCCCTGATCTCTATATTGCACGAGCTTCTCGTGGGCGGAGATGTTGGTGAAGTTCTTTGGATCATCGAGGTCAGACGTAGAGAATGCCTTGACTTTCTTGTAAGGGCCAGTGTGGGCCATGGCATACAGGTCGTACACATCTCACACCTTATCCGCTTCGTAGTGCGCTGTTACAAAGTTTGCCGCCTCCTCTGTGATGAATGCCTCAGCCATCGATGCTTCAATTCTACGTTTATTTTTACATTTTTCTTGAAGCGTCTTCTGCATCCTCTCAGTTGGGTAGCACCCATGATTTTGCACGGGCCCCCCCAATCTTGCCTCGGTCGGGAGATGCAAAATCAAATGCTGCATTGGATTAAAGAAGCCCGGTGGAAAGATCTTCTCTAACTTGCAGATCGACTCCGGCGCCAACTCTTCCATTTCTTCTAGCACGCCAGGCGATAGTTCTTTCGCACAAAGAACACGGAAGAAATAGCTGAGTTTTGCCAGTACTAGCCATTCATCCTCAGGGATGAAGCCACGCAACATCACCGGCATTACCCGCTCAATCCATATGTCCCAATCATGATTCTTGAGACCAAATATCTTTAGTTTATCAAGATTCGCTCCCCTCTTTAGATTCGCTGCATACCCATCGGGGAACATCAACTGCTGTTGCACCCACAAGAGAATTTCCCTCATAGCTGGCCTTCCAAGATTGAACCATGCCTTTGGCTTTGTCCAGTTCTGCTTTCCTTTCGGTTCTTTCATGTTTTGTAACGGCCTATCACATAGCGCCTCCATTTCGACTCTAGCCTTAGTATTATCCTTTGACTTCCCATCTATGCCGAACAATGTACCAAAAAGTGCCTCGGCGATATTCTTCTCAGTGTGCATCACGTCGATGTTGTGTGGGCAAAGGAGGTCTTTGAAGTAAGGCAGATCCCATAAGCATGTTTTGTGAGTCCACGCGTGCTTAGTATTATACCCCTTGAAGTACCCTGGACGTTGTGGATTTGGCTCGAGAGCGTTTAACTGATCCAGGGTCTGTTGGCCTGTCAATGCAGGTGGTGCAGAGTTTTTGACAACTCTACCCCTGATGAAGTTCTTCTTGTCTTTCCTGAACTTATGGCGAGGATCCAGGAACTGTCTATGCATGTGGAAGCAAGAAAACTTGTGACCAGCCTGAAGCCAACGAAACTCAAGAGCTCCCTTGCATGTGGGGCACGGGAACCTTCCATGCACACACCAGCCAACGAATAGCGCATACGCTGGCAAGTCATGCGTCGAGTACATGTACCAGACAAGCATTATGAAGTTCCATTTGCTAAAGGCGTCGTATGTCTTGAACCCATTATCCCAGGCTTCTTGCACTTCGTCCTTAAGCGGCTGCATGTACACATTCATATTTTTGCCCGGATAGTTGGGTCCTGGAATTATGAACGTCAGGAAAATGTTCTTTCTTTGCATAATCTGTCCGTGGGGGAGATTGAGTGGAAAGACAAATACGGGCCAACAACTGTATTGGGCTACCGTCATACCAAACACACTGAACCCATCCGTGCTGATGCCGACTCGAGGATGCCTCGGATCTGCCGCTTTGTCAGCATGTAATTCATCAAACTTTTTCCACGCAACACCATCCGATGTGTGTACCATCATCAGATTCCCATCTGCATCTAGTTTGGTTCGTTTGCCTGTTTTGTGCCATGTCATCTGTCTGGCCGTCTCTTCGACCATGAAAAGACGTTGAAGTCTTGGTACGATTGGCATATACCGAAGAACACTAACGGGGATTTTGGTCTGTGTCTTCTCACCCATACAGTTGTCTACCACAATATACCTGGAAGACTTGCAAATGGGACAATAGTTCAAGTCCGCATAGTCAAGCCTAAATAAGGCACATCCTTTCTCACAGGCATGTATCTTCTCATAGGGCATCTTCAGTGCACGGAGGATTTTGTCCGACTGGTACAGGTTTGCAGGCATTACATGGCCTTTGGGTAGAAAGCGTCCAAATACTGTCATAATTGCGTCATAGCATTCTCTGCCCAAGTTGAACTGAGCCTTCAGAGCCATTACTTGTGAGATGGCATCCAACTGACAAAGCTCAGTGTGCTCGTGGAGCAGACGTTTTGAAGACTCCAACATTTCATTGAAAGCCTTTGCAGATTCCTCCATCTCCTCGTCCGAATCCCGAGCATCATCATAGCCTTGCACCATGTTTTCCATCCCGGTACCATGCTCGTCGGTGCAACGATGATCCACCTCAGCTCGGTCACGTTGGGCAGACTCACCATGAAATGTCCACACCGTATAATCGGGCGTAAAACCACTCTTCTGTAGGTGTTTGCCCATTTCAGCCTCTATCTTCTTTTCCCAATTGCCGCACCGGAAACAGGGGCACCAGGTTTTCTTTTGGCCATTTGCAAATGCGGCTTGCACAAACCCCTTGGTTTTTGTGAACCATTCAGCGCTCCATTTGTTCTGACCAGTGTGACCGGTATACATCCACGCACGGTCACTCATCTTGACTTTCAGAGCTACTGGACACACAACAATTATATATGTAATTCACCATGTATATATTCATCAGTTTATCTATTTTGTCAATTTTATTACGTCCATGCAACCTACACTCTAATAGGTAATGATAGGTCCTAATCCCACCCGTGTATGTGTAGATTGAGTTCATTTTCCCATGCTATGCTCCGGATCCGGCGCAAAATTTCGGCAGCACCTCCCCGTTGTTCTCCTGATACACGTCTCTGCAATAAACAGAGAGGATGTGTACCCAGAGAACAACAGGGGAACCACTGACGAAATTTATGCGTCGGATCCGGAGCAAAGCATATGGGAAAACGAACCCAATCTACACATACTCGGGCTGTCCATGGATAGCGTTGGACAATTCGAAAGAATCAAGGTTATAAATATGCAAATGCATGCATATTAATAACTATGACGCTTTCGAACGGGAGACACATATTGGTTACGCATACTGATGATTCAAGACACATATATAGCTAGCTATCAAGTTTCATCGGAATAGATCAAATAATTAATGGGGGAGGAGGACTTGTCATTTGTGCTCACCCACGAACGAAGGGGCAGAGCTCGTCAAACGCACGGCGAGGTCGTCGAACACCAAACCTCGCAGCGATGAAACAACTGCACATTTAAAACTACACGATCAACACAATTATATATGATGTTTTTCATAACAAAATCGAGAAATATATGACCTAACTAATAATTCACAAATATATGACCCCGTCGGCCTCTGGAAGCCAAAAAACACCTTTTCGGGAGGTGTCGGTGGTCGGGGTGTCCTGTCGGTGTCGGGGTGCCGTGTCGGGGTCGGGGTGCTGTTCCGGGGTC
>NC_041393.1:483219641-483230701 GCF_002162155.2 Triticum dicoccoides
AGAACTGGCTGATGGCAAAGAAGTACTTTGCCATCAGCCAGTTCTTTGCCGTCCGCTTTCGGGTAGCTGATGGCAAAGAGCTTCTTTGTCGTCCGCTAGCAGACGGCAAAGAGCTGGCAGATGGCAAAGTAGCTGTTTCCAGTATTGACTGGTGTCTCCGGATCACTGGTCGCTGAAGCTAGGCTGCAAATTATGATGGTGTTGGATCATCTCTTCGAATGACTTTGTTGTCTTTGCTGGTGGTTCTGGATGGGTAGTTCTTTCTTTTGTTGTGGATATTCCTAGTCATTTGGTCATCCTTGTCTATGTCACTCTTACTATGTAATAGTTGCCTCTGTTTAGAATGGCATTCTCGTCTGGATCATGAGAGTCTGAGCGATGCAGATGGGTGCCTTTTGGTGGTCTAGCAAGACTTCTTATGAACTATCATGTCTTGATGTTTATGTCACTAGTAGTCACTAGTCAGTGTTTGAATGTTGTATATATCATTGTTTCAAACTATTTATTGTCTCGAACTACTGGTGGGCTAAATGAGGGCATCACCATTCTCCTGTGTTCAGAGTATATCTCCTTTTTTCAAGTTATATAATTTGAGCTCAGTGTCTTTTCGAAAATGTACACTTGTTTGGGCCAGTGAGGTGTCGTTGAATATGGGTCGAGTAGTAACACAATGCCAAATAGGTCAATTATGACTCTCAGGCCGGGCTCTCAAAAGATCCGAAAAAAGGTCAGGCTCTCTAAAAAATAAAGAATACGGACTCTTAGGCCGACATGTGGGCGCCACCGGTGTTTTCGTGCGCTTGCACGCCGAGAGCATATTGGCGCTTATTCAAAATTCATGCTACCTTTTCATCCCCAATCTCCGGCCCCTCTCCCACCTCTAGAATCTCGATTCCTACTCGAGTTCCCCAAATCCCCCTCCTGTACTCCCTGTAGTCAAGCGCACTATCATGTCGCCGGTCAATGCGGATCTCCGAGCTGGAGATCCTGAGGTCTGTCGTGCCTTCGGTCGCTGCGTGCTGTCGCTCAACAGTGGCATGGCAGCACTTGATGACCAGTTTGCCGGCAAAGTGCTGATGGTAACCATCAATAGCGACCAGCCTCCCGTCTAGCCGGACGACCTTGTCAAAGCTCTTGGCATTGCGCACGGCATCACAACAAGTGACTTGCTTGTCGAAGTCTGTCCGCCACCGGCTGATTTCTTCGTCAGGTTCCAGACAACTTTTGACCACAGTCGTGTGTTCGATTCTTCCCTGCGTTTGTTCTGCGATGGCGTGCTGGTGAGCTTTGATCGGTGGCACCCAGGATGGGGCTCGGTGCCCTCTCAGCTTGAGTTTTTAACAAGGCTTACCTTCCATGGCATGCCTCGACATGCTTGGAACATCGAGTCCATGAATGAGCTTATCAATGACCTTGGAGGTGAGCTCGTAAGTATGTTTGTTCCTCCAATCAGCTGGGCTCTGACGGTTACGGCATGGATGAAGAAGCCGTCCACCATACCGAAGGTGAATGGTGTTGAGATACCGGTGCAGGAAGCGGGGTTGTACTATTCGTCGCAACCAAGGCCGTCACGGACCACGTTAGGGATGTACCTGTATTGAGTGTTTGTGCATGTCGAAGAAGTGATCAATCCATCAATCGAAGTCCTGTCGCCGCTGCTGGTGCCAGGGTCCGTCGACGACGTCCATTACAGGAGTCAACGTCAGACTTTCCCCGTGTTGCTTAGAACGATGGATGGCACAGGGCCTACTCAATTGCACGGCAGAGGCCACTGCTTCTTTGGGAGAAGAGGTAGGGCTGGCTGCCTGGATGTGCTCTAATTTGAGGTAACAACTGAATCTTGTCAGATACTAGTTAAATCCGAGCTATGGGTGTGAAGCACTCATGTGCCAGTACATTTTATTGTGACATGTTCTAATTTTGTACCTGAACTTTTTTTAGAAAGGGTCGTACATCAACTTAATGTGCTAGCAGAACTAATTGTGTTGTCTGTCTATTTTCTTTGCACAACATTCAAGATATTTCCCCATCATTGATAAAGACGATGAACCGTTATGTACGAGTCGTTTGTTTCAACATAGCCCTACCCGTAGTGATCCACTGCTTCCATCCTGATTGTGCCGCCAGCGTGAAATTTTTGTATGCAAGTTCAGTGTGCTATGATGTTCTATATGATTGTGTCAATTATATAAGTTTTTACTGAGCATCAACAATGCATATAGCTGAAAGATGTATTTACGAGCATCGACCGATGGGTCTCTCTCTCTCTCTGTCTCACACACACACACACACAGACACACACACACACGCACACACGCACAAGTGAGAACCGTTGAATTATTCCTTTACTCGTGACAACTTTTAATTAGGTTCCATTGTAATCTAACTTTTTTCCTAAGTTACTAATTGAGCTCAGTGACTTCAAAAAGTTGTACATAAGCCTTGTTTGGGCCTTTCCGATGTCGCTGAATGTGGGCTGAGTAGCCATGTTAGGTTGTACTGTACTACACAAGCCTTTTTTTCAACATCAACAATGCAACTGGGCCGACAGTTGTACACAATATCCGGGTCAACTTGTTACTATCCGCCCAGCTGGGCTGCAAACTTTCCTAGGAGGTATGCATTAGGCTTAACAAGAAAATGGACTAAAAAATGCACCTAACTCGTAATTAGTTTAAAAAATATATTATTATTGGAATTTGAAATTTTCTATTTCATTACTTGTTGCGCGCGCAATATTTCATTGGATTTTAATGTAATACAACTTTATTTTGAAATTATATTTAATCTGACTACAAATTTCGAATCCTATCAAAATGTGGGGAATTTTTTTGAATTCTGTTTTGAGTGGTTGGTTGAAATTATTAATCGTTGTCCTAGCTAGAAGTTGGGCTATACTTTTAACAAACTGTAAATGGGCTGTAATAAATTCCATTAAAATTAAAAAAGGGATGTACATTCTTAAAATCGCAAATGGGCTATATGTTCTCTGTCACACACTTGTGGGCCTTCTAAGTTGACGCGTCCCCTAAAAAACTAAGTTGACGCGTATGCAAGGCTTTGTCAACAACACACGGTTCTAGCAGCTATGGTCGTTGGATGTCCATCCAACGGATGTCGTGCTTCTTCTTCAATCTCAGATATTCTTGCTTTAGCCGCCCAAAAAATGATTCCTCCCCCTGACATTTGGGGTGCACTATTTCGGAGGCTGACCTGTGGGCATACTAAGTTGATGCGTACCAAGGGATTTCTCAACTTAGTCAATATAAATGATTCTAGCTGCAGTGACCGTATGATGTCCATCCAACGGCCGTAGTGCTTCTTCAACCTCTGGTCTTCTTGCTCCAGCCGCCCAAAGCAGCGCCGGTCGTGCTGCGTGCTCCTGCCTCTCATGGACGGCTGTGATGCCACAGAGGCCTCACCGCCCCGTACTACTCCTACCGCTGGTCAGGCCATCCCTCTACTCATCCACACCCCCTGTTATTCTGCGGCGACGGCAGCCTCACACCGCAGTCGAACCAGTGAACCCTCATACTCCTCTCCGCGTGGGATTCCACTGTCGCGCCTTCCCGGCTTCGCGTCGTCCCCTTCCTAGGCCTCACCGTCGTCCACCGCCCTGATGCTCTTGGTGTGGCGTGGTCAACGTGGTCAATGACCGACTTCCATCGGAAGAGTACTGTACATGGAGAGGCTGACAGCTGGGTCCACGGAAGCCGCAAGGAAGTGCCTCCTTATTATGTGAAAAATAATGATTCCTCCACCTGACAGTGGGGACCCACCAGACGGGCCACCATATTTCACGAAAAAAACATTTCCCCCCTGACTACTAGGACCCACCAGCTACATCTTCGCACGCAAGGAAGTGCATCCGAGCAAAAAAAATGATTCGCCCCCTGACTGCTGGGACCCACCAGCTACATCTTCGCACGCAAGGAAGTGCCTGACAGTCGGACCCACCTGGTCGAAGTGTACGTAGTGTTATCATTCTGGTCGCGACCGTGTGCGTACATACTGGTTGATCTAGAGGCACGCACGTGTCATAGTAGAGGCGCACATGTGTCGTAATAGAGGCACGCATGTAGCATGTACACGTACGTACAGCCAGGGTGCAAGAAAGAAAATACGGCCACGTACGTACGTACGGGCGGGGTCTCGAACACCTACTCGCGCATACGTACGGCCAGGGCTCGTGTACATGGCTGGGTCGGAACGGAGAAACAGCATCATCGTCGTGTTCATGGGGAGCCAACCGGCTGGGTCGGAGCGGAATGCATCGTCATGTTCATCGGGAGGGCTTGGAGTGAATAACTGATGGAAACGAGGCCTGGCATACCGCAGAACGGAGGAAACGGCCTTGTGTTCAACCGACCACGTTCGAAATGGGATCCTATTCATCGGGAGTGGTCTGGAATACCGCAAAACGGAGGAAACAGACTTGTGTTCGACCTCCTACGGTCGAAACAGGGTCCTACTGATCGGGTGGGGTGTTGCGTATCACAAAGCGGAGGAAACAGACTTGTGTTGGAGTGCTACGGTCAAAACGGGGGTCCTGTTCATCGGGAGGGGTGTGGCGTACCGCAAAACGGGACTCCACGGGATACTGTTCATCTCCACCGTCGACCTCCTCCAGCCTCCATGGGCTACTGTTCATCCACCGTTGACCTCCTCCAGCCTCCACCCGCGACTGTTCATCCACCGTCGACCTCCTCCAGCCTCCACCCGCGACTGTTCATCTAGCCTCCACTGCGCGCTACTCCACTAGCTACTATTCAACCAACCCTCTCCATGGGGCTACTGGCTACTGTTCATCCATCCCTCCACCGGCTACTGTTCATCGAGACCTCCACGGGGTCGTCCTGTTCATCCAGCCCTCCACGAGGTCTTGTTCATCCAGCCCTCCACGGGGTCCTGTTCATCCAGCCTCAACCAGCTCAATCAATCGGGGTCCTGTTCATCCAGAGGCAACCATGGGGTCCTGTTCATCCACCCCCACCACGAACTGTTCATCCAAACCCCCCCAGCAACGCTTATTGTTCATCCAAACCCCCCAGCTGCAATGCTCACTGTTCATCCAAACCCCCCAGCAACGCTAACTATTCATCTAGAGGCAGCATCGATCGGCTTCAGTTAGCAGCAGTAGCGAAGGAATCGCTCGATCGCTCGGCTTCAGTAACGCGTAACCTACAGTGCAATCGCTCGGGTTCAGTTAGGCAATGCCTCCCTCGAGTTCAGTTAGAGCCCAACACCTTGCACCCACGCGCGTACGGTACGAGAGAAACGCGCATCGCTCGGCCCCCGACCACCCACCGTAAACCGGGAACTCCCCGATATTTTCCTCGCCCTCGCTTCCACCATGGTTTTTCCCGTCATGGACGGCCCAAAGAATGTCATGCAGCTGCGTCTACGGCCCACCCAGGACAAAAAGCCCATTTTTGTCATGATTTTTTGTCATAGAAGTAGGAGCCCACCACATCTATGATGATACCGGGTTTTGTCACAATTATCGTCACAGAAGTGTCATAAATATGACAAGAAAAAAATCCATTCGGCCCAAAATGTCACGGATGTGTCTTTTTTTGTAGTGTCTAATGGTGTGAACACAACAGTACTTTATGTAAAAGTGGTAACCCCACTTGTGCATAAATGATGAGTATGACCTATGATCAAATGTTCTCATTTGACTCCTAAGTCAATATACTCATATATAGATGAGCTAGTCATCGTCAATTGCTTGATAGATGCTAGACTGATTGTGCATGCTTTGCCACATATTTCATTTGCCATTTTATTGTGTGTGCATGTTGATTGCATATTTCTATCCTTCTAGGACATCCATTTGTTTCTTTGATTGTTTGGTCCATTTTCTTTTGCCAAATGGATGGACAAGAATGCATAAGAACTCCATCTAGCTATGCATGCTTTTCTCGTCTCAAACTCTATTCATGCTACATCACAAAGTTTGATCAAGTCAGACTCGAACCCTCTAGGTGAGGAGCACTCGGAGTCACCATTTCGTCATAGACATAAACTTCCAAAACCTCTCTATGCATTTTGGTCTGACCGATTCATTCCTTTTGGTCAAACCGAGTTCATTGGGTTGATCTAGGTTTTCAATCTCGGTGCAACCGATTTGAACAATTTGGTCACACGAAGTTGCAGTAACCGCTTGCGATTCTGCATCTCAGTGCCACGGAGTTGTTCCACTCGGTTACACCGATAGAGTCGGGATATAAATACCCACGGGTCAAATTTTGGAAATTCCTCCGAAAACCTTTCGCCCGAGCGTATCCTGCTATGCCGACTCGGGTCTCCGGATCGTCTCCTCATCACCAGCAGCTTGCCGCTGCTGGTCTCCGTCACCGACAATGAAAATCTCCGCCGCCATTGCCGCCGTAGCAAGCTCATCGCCAAATTAGGGTACGAGTTCAACCCTATGTGTTTTCTCTCTCTGATTCTCAGAACAGAGACAATGCCATGATTCTTGAGAAGTTTGAGATGATCCGATCCATCAAAAACATCCTTTAGCTTAGATTTGATTCGAAAATTTAGGGTCAGGTTTCCGCTGAACTCATCTCGGACTAACTGAGTTGTAGAAATCGGTCTCACCGATTTCTCTTAGGCCATTGCACTTGTGATTTTCGGTCTAATCGAAACTTACAAATCGGTGTGACCGAGTTCAGAACTTTGTGAAACCCTAGCAATATCAGTGTCACCGAACTATGCCTCTGTCTGACCAAGATCACTAGTTTAGGCACAGATTTTTGCTTCGGTGTCACCGAGTTCACAAATCGGTAGCTCCGAAATGCTTTCTGTAGAAATCTAGAACTAAGTTTTTGACTCAATTGTTTTGCAAAAAAATCTGCACTTTATGATGCTCATCCACTCTACCTCATCTATAACTAATCACAGGGTTAGCTTGCAGTGTCAGCCATGTCAGATCAGAGTGATAGCCAGAACAAGTCTGAAGAACAAGTCAACATCAGTGAGGGCACTAGTCCCTCTGAAAGCTATGAAGATGGAAGCAGAAGTACTCCTAGCAACCTACCTAAGGATACTACTAGGCAGAGGAAGAAAGAAACTCAGACTCTGAAGATGAAGATTATGTTGCTGCTAAGGAGGAGGTTAGCTCCAAGAAGAAGGTTGTCAAGAAAGAGTTTGGCACAACAGCTTCAACCAAGCCAGGCATGAAGAATAAAGCTCCTGCCAGAAGGATTCCCATGTCCAAAGCTAGAGCATCAACACAAGAAACTATGGAATTTACTCTTGAGCCAAGAGAAGATGCTGATGGAAAGAAAAGAAAGGAAAGGGTCAGGAAAATCATTGCCAGAGTGATTGGAAAGCCATCTATGGTGAGAGATTCTGAAGAAGAGGAGGAGGAAGAGCAAGATGCACCTCCTGCCAAGTCTCAAAAGCTGATGGGGGATGCCATCAAGTCTGGGGCTGCTCCATCAAAGCCCAAGACTGCCCCCAAAGCTCCATCTCAAGCTTCCAAGTCTGCACCAAAGAGAAGCACTAGAAACATTACTGTTGTGGAAAAGAACAAGGCCCCAGTACCTGAAGTTGAAGAAGAAGAAGAGGAAGCCCAAGTGCTCGGAAAGTTGAAGTCAAAGATACCTGATCATGATGACAATCATCCAGTGGCTGAAAATGTGAAGGAAAGAAAGGATGCAGGTCTCGGATTGTGCAGACAATCAGATTCGTATGCTGTGAGTAGAAGAACTGTTCTGGACTGTAGATTTCACACTAAGGAACAACAAGACTTATATGAGACTGTGCTCGTAGATAAGAAGCCCATTGTGTGTGACAAGAAGTGCGTGGACTGGAAACATATTGATGCCAATGAAGATCATTTTCCTGGAGTGCACGAGAGCTTTAGACTCAATGGAGTTGACACCTTTGTGGGTCAGAAATTGACCAAGTGGAATGATGAGCTTATTGATACGTCTCCAACGTATCTATAATTTTTGATTATTCCATGTTGTTTAATTATCAATCTTGGATGTTTTATAATCATTTTATAGTCATTTTATATCATTTTTTAGTACTAACCTATTGACATAGTGCCAAGTGCCAGTTGCTATTTTCTGCATGTTTTTTACATCGCAGGAAATCAATATCAGTCGGAGTCCAAATGCCACGCCAATTTATGATGATTTTTTATGGACCAAAAGGAAGAAGATGGGCCCTGGTTGGACCTGGGGGGAGTCCCGAGGAGAGGACAACCCACCAGGGCGCGCCAGGAGGCCCAGGTGCGCCCTGGTGGGTTGTGCCCACCTCGGGTGCCCCCCCGGACCCCCTCTTTGCTCTATAAATACCCCAATATTACAGAAACCCTAGGGGAGTCGATAAAATATTCATCCAGCCGCTGTAGAGTCCAGAACCACAAGATCCAATCTAGACACCATCACGGAGGGGCTCACCTCTTCCTTTGGTGCCTCTCCGATGATGCGTGAGTAGTTCTTTGTAGACCTTCGGGTCCATAGTTAGTAGCTAGATGGCTTCCTCTCTCTCTCTTGATTATCAATACAATGGTCTCTTGGAGATCCATATGATGGAAATCTTTTGGCGGTGTGTTTGTTGGGATCTGATGAGGTTATGATCAGTTATATCTTTTTATATCCATGAAAGTTATTTGAGTTTCTTTGATCTCTTATATGCGTGATTACTTATAGCCTCGTATTTCTTCTCTGATATTTGGGTTTTGTTTGGCCAACTCGATCTATTTATCTTGTAATGGGAGGAGGTGCCCGGTAGTGGGTTTGATCTTACGGTGCTTGATCCCAGTGACAGAAAGGGAACCGACACATATGTAGCATTACTACTAAGGATAAAAAGATGGGATCCATATCTGCTGCAATAGATAAATGGATCTTGTCTACATCATGTCATCGTTCGTATGGCATTACTCCATTTTTCATGAACTTGTTACACTAGATGCATGCTGGATAGCGGTCGATGTGTGGAGTAATAGTAGTAGATGCAGGCAGGAGTCGGTCTACTAATCTTGGACGTGATGCCTATGTAATTATCATTGCCTGGATATCATTATAATTATTTGAAGTTCTATCAATTGCCCGACAGTAATTTGTTCACCCACTGTTTGCTATTTTTCTCGAGAGAAGCCACTAGTGAAACCTACGGCCCCCGGGTCTTCATTCTCATATATTTGCCTTGCAATCTACTTTTTCGTTGCGTTTATTTTCAGATCTCTTAAACCAAAAAAATACAAAAATACCTTGCTGCAATTTATTCTTATTTATTTTATTTGGCGTTCGATCTATCAATCTACTACAAATTTACCTCGTGTCCTTTGCCTATCTCGAGGTGTCGTACCCCGAAAGGGATTGACAAGCCCTTTAATGTGCCGGGTTACAATGTGTTGTTATTTGTGTGCAGGGGTTGTTTACGTTGTGTTGCTTGGTTCTCCTACTGGTTCGATAACCTTCATTCCATATCTCAGGGAAATACCTACCGCCGTTGTGCTGCATCATCCCTTCCTCTTTGGGGAAATACTGATGTAGCTTCAAGTGACATCACTTATCATGTAGTTCTATTCAACAACTCACTTCTATCCAGATGGCAAGATTGTTTGGATGTCTGAAGGTACTAGGTACCAGTCATCTGTTGCTGAATGGGTGATTGACCCACAAGTCTATGGGGCCAATTCTAGCTCTTTTCGATAAGTAAGAGTGTCAAACCCAACGAGGAGCGGAAGGAAATGACAAGTGGTTTTCAGCAAGGTAATGTATGCAAGTGCTAAAATTGTAAGTAGGGGAGTAGTTTGGTAGCAAGATAATTTGTAATGAGCAAGTAACAATAGTAGTAACAATAGTGCAGCAAGATAGCCCAATACTTTTGAGGCAAACTATAGGCCAAAACGGTTTCTTGTGATAAGCAATGTGTTCTTGAGGGTACACAGGAATTTCATCTAGTCACATTCATCATGTTGGCTTAATTCGTGTTCGGTACTTTGATAATTTGATATGTGGTTGAACCGGTGCTTAGGTGTAACACCCACGATGCGGCTATATCTCCCACGTGTCGAAGCACGACTTAGAGGCATAACCGCATTGTGGTTTTGTCGCAAGAATGGTCATCTTCACACAATCCCATGTAATGAACAAGAATGGGATAAAGAGTTGGCTTACAATCGCCACTTCACACAATGAACTTATAATAAATCATACATCATTCAGAGTACACACATATAGTCCGACTACGGATGAAGCCAAAAGAAAAGAAGATAACCCAACTGCTAGATCCCCGATCGTCCCGACTGGGCTCCACTACTGATCAACATGAAACAAAACATAGCAACAACTAAGATCTTCGTTGAGCTCCCATCTGAGCTCGGTTGCATCATCTGCATTGGTATCATCGGCACCTGCAACTGTTGTGATAGTATCTGGTGAGTCACGAGGACTCAGCAATCTCAAAACCCGCGAGATCAAGACTATTTAAGCTTATGGGTAGGAAGTGGTAAAGTGGTGAGGCTGCAGCAGTGACTAAGCATATATGGTGGCTAACATACGCAAATAGGAGCGAGAAGAGAGCAAGCGGAACGGTCGTGAAGCTAGCAATGATCAAGAAGTGGTCCTGAACTCCTACTTACGTCAAACATAACCCAAAACCGTGTTCACTTCCCGGACTCCACCGAAAAGAGACCATCACGGCTACACACGCGGTTGATGCGTTTTAAAGAGGTCAAGTGTCAAGTTATCTACAACCGGACATTAACAAATTCCCATCTGCCTATAACCGCAGGCACGGCTTTCGAAAGATTATACCCTGCAAGGGTGTCGCAACTTAGCCCATGATAAGCTCTCATGATCAATGAAGGAATAGACCTTCTCCCAGGAAGACCCGATCAGACTCGGAATCCCGGTTTACAAGACATTTTGACAATGGTAAAACAAGACCAGCAAAGCCTCCCGCTGTGCCAACAAATCCCGATAGGAGCTGCACATATCTCGTTCTCAGGGCACACCAGATTGTCCAAACTTCTGGTAGGCCAGCCCAGAGTTGCCCCTGGTGGCCACCGGTGGTTGACAGGTTGGACC
>NC_041393.1:483231137-483310584 GCF_002162155.2 Triticum dicoccoides
CCTTGAGTCTGCAGAACCCAAGGGAAAAAGGCTTAGGTGGCAAATGGTAAAACCAAGGTTGGGCCTTGTTGGAGGAGTTTTATTCAAAGCGAACTGTCAAGGGGGTCCCATAAATCACCCAACCGCGTAAGGAACGCAAAATCCGGGAACATAACACCGGTATGACGGAAACTAGGGTGGCAAGAGTGGAACAAAACACCAGGCATAAGGCCGAGTCTTCCACCCTTTACCAAGTATATAGATGCATTAATTAAATAAGAGATATTGTGATATCCCCACATAATCCTGTCCATCATGGAGCAATCTTCAACTTCACCTGCAACTAACAATGCTATAAGAGGGGCTGAGCAAAGCAGTAACATAGCCAAGCAACGGTTTGCTAGGAGGTGTGAAAATGTTAGAGGCTGACATGACAATATAGGAGGCATGGTAAACAAGTGATAGGCAGCGCAGCATGGCGATAGAACGAAGCAACTAGCAAGCAAATATAGAAGTGATATCGAAGGTAATGGTCATCTTGCCTGAAATCCCGATAGGAAGAAGAACGAGTCCATGAAGAAGACAAACGGACGTAGACGAATGAATCCTCACAACTCCGGAACGAACCCGAAGCTAACGAGAGAAGCAAACCGGAAAGAAGCAAACAACATGGTAAACAACCATCACATAATCATGGCATGATGCACAATCAAGCATGATGCATGTCCGGTTTAAAGAGGCATGGCATGGCAAAGTGCAACAAACAATACTACAAGTTAAGTGGAGCTCAGTATGCAACGAGTTGCATATTGACGAAACACCACATCAATTATTTAGTTCTCTCTCGGTTAGGCTAACCAACAATATTAAATGTTGTCAAACATGATAAGAGGTGAAACATAATTGAACTAACTATTTAGGCAAGTTTAAATGAGGCCGGAAACAAGAAACAACAATTCCGGAAAGTCCCCATGTCATATAGTATTTAAAGCAAACAACAATTTTAAGCATTTTAATTGTTGTTATCATGATGCGGATGACATATGCAAGTTTATGCAATTTTAAGAAAACGTTAACATAAGCATGTTATGAAGCATTTGTCACCATGGCGGAAGGAAAAAGGGTGCCACGTCGGCGAAACGAAAAATGGTGCCACGGCAACATATCCGACAATGATGCCACGGCAACATATCGGTTCCGGTAGCTCATGGAGATACCGGTGCAAAAGGAAGTGTGCGGATGAGCGCAACATGCAAGATGGTGGGGTGATCCCGGATTTCGGGTTCCCACGGGATAGTGGCATGGAAACGAGTGACAATACAGACACGGTGCAAACATACGGTTCATCTCATACATGCAAGGGCATCTCATCGCGGTCGTCTTGGGTTTATACCTTCGAAGCGTGCAAACAGGACAGTACGGGTTTCGTAGAGGGAAGTAGTCGTTCACGGGCCGACGGTAGTGGTACATCTCGTAGACATTCATGGGCCGACGTGGGAAGTAGTCGTACATGGTGTAGTGGAAGTCGTTGTTCACGTGGCGACGGTAGTTGTACACGTTTTCATAGATGTTCATGTCGACGGTAGTGGTACAGGCGACGTTGGGGTACTTGTCGGTCAGGTATTGGCAGTGTAGATGTACACGAGGTCCTGCTCGGGGATGGTCTTGGCGTTCCTGGTCGATGAGGGCGAGCGGAGGCGCATCCTCCTCCCTGCTCGAACAAGGCAGAGGCGGGGCATGGGGCTGCTCCTGCAAAGGGGCGACGGGAGCCGGTGGGGATGCGGGGTGAAGAGGTCGCGCTCGAGGAGGAGGCCGAGGGGACGGGACGAGGGCGCGGCGGCGGAGAAGCGGGTGGTGGCGGCCGGACCAGGAGGTGGTGGCGAGGGGAAAGGAAGAGGGGGTCGCGCAAGGAGGGAGGAGCAAGGTGGCGCCATGGCCTGAGGGCCGCCGGAGTTGGCCTCGCTGATGGGGTCGCGGAGGCCGGGCGCGGGAGCAGGAGGGAGAGATGGCGGCGGGGATGGCTACGGGGGAGCTCGATGCGATGGGTGGCAATGGGGACGCAGGGGAGAAGGAAGGGCGAGGCAGAGGAGGGGCGCAGGCGCAAGAGGCTGAGAGGAGGGTTCGGGAGAGAGCGCTGGGAGCGATGCGGGCGTGCGTGATGGGGAACGAGAAGAAGGAGGCGGCGCTGGCAGGGAATCGAGAGGGAGAGATGCACGGGCTAGGGTTATAGTGGGGGGCGGCTGGGCCTTGGGCCGGCTTAGCCTTGGGTCAAATGGGCTGCGGGGAAGCGGCCCTCTTCTCTCTCTCTCTCTTATATTTTCTTAGCAGAAAACAATTAAAGAGAAGAAAAAGAAAGAGAGGGTTAGGGAAAGGATTTGCGCATGGAGACAATTTTCCCGGACTCGCAAAAATAAGCTCGATCTAGGAAAAATAGAAAAGAGGCACGAATGCAAGATTTAAATTCAACCTCATTTGAATTTAATTCAAATGGGTTTGAACTAGGACTTGATGAAAGGAAGGTCCAAAAATGTTCGGATTTTTGGTGGAGCTCTGGAAAATGATGAAATAATAATCGGCAAGGTTGGAGACCAAACTTGAAGCAGAAAAGGAACGAAATTATTTTGCAAGTGTGTTTTGGTGATTTCCGAAACAAAGAAATATTTAAAATAGCTCCCTAATATTGGAGGATATGTTATAAAGAGAAGTCACCATGTGAATATCCCTCGATTTAAATGGATCGAAAAATCCATACAATTTTATTTAGTTGAGTTTTAAAAATTAAATGGCATGATGACACGATGACATGATGCAATGCAAAAATAAAAGAGCAAGCACAAAAGAAACACACGGCGAAACTCAGAATAGCTGGAAGTCTTCTGAAGCGTCGGTCTCGGGGCGTTACATTAGGTGATGTTCTTACTTGAACAAACCTCCTACTTATGATTAACCCTCTCGCAAGCATCCGCAACTACGAGAAAAGTATTAAGAATAAATTCTAACCATACCATTAAACTTTTGGATCCAATCGGTTCCTTACGAAATAGCGCAGACTCGGGTTTAAGCTTCTGTCACTCTCGCAACACACCATCTAATAAATGCTCCACAATTCATTCCCTTAGGCCCAAATATGGTGAAGTGTCATGTAGTTGACGTACACATGACACCACTAAGAGAATGGCAAATTACATACCATCAAAATACTGAACACATATCAAGTTCACATGATTACTTGCAACATGATTTCTCCCACGACCTCAAGAACAAAAGTAATTGCTCACAAATGATAAACATGCTCAAGACCAGAGGGGTTGTCGGGGGTTGGGTGCGACATATGCCAAGGGATGGCTTATCATGGTGGGAGCGAGTAGAACGTCGCCGGTGTCCGGAAGCAGGATAAGGCATAGACACGTACGCCGGCACACTTTACCCAGGTTGGGGGCTCTCCTTGGAGATAATACCCCTACTCCTGCTCTACGGGGTCTCCACATGATCACTAAGGCACTAGTGAGTACAAGTTGCTCCTTCAGCTGTGTGCTAGAGGTTGAAGGAGGCAAGGCTAGCTCTCTTCTTCCTCTAGGTATGAGTGAGGGAGTCCTGGATAAGGGGGTATCCGGACAGCCGGACTATATACTTTGGCCAGACTGTTGGACTATGAAGATACAAGATTGAAGACTTTGTCCCGTGTCCGGATGGGACTCTCCTTTGTGTGGAAGGCAAGCTTGCGATTCGGATGATAGATCTCCTTCTCTGTAACCGACTCTGTGTAACCCTAGCCCCCTCCGGTGTCTATATAAACCGGAGGGTTTAGTCCGTAGGACAACAACAATCATAATCTTAGGCTAGCTTCTAGGGTTTAGCCTCTACGATCTCGTGATAGATCAACTCTTTTAATACTCATATCATCAAGATCTATCAAGCAGGAAGTAGGCTAGTACCTCCATCGAGAGGGCCCGAACCTGGGTAAACATCGTGTCCCCAGTATCCTGTTACCATTAGCCTTAGACGCACAGTTTAGGACCCCCTACCTGAGATCCGCCGGTTTTGACACCGACATTGGTTCTTTCATTGAGAGTTCCTCTGTGTCGTCGCTATAAGGCTCGATGGCTCCCTCAACCTTCAACAACGCAGTCCAGGGTGAGACTTTTCTCCCCGGGAAGATCTTCGTGTTCGGCGGCTGCGCACTGTGGGCCAACTCGCTTGGCCATCTGGAGCAGATCGACAGCTACGCCCCTAGCCATCAATTCAGGTTCGGAAACTTGAATTACACGGCCAGTATCCACGGAGATTTGATCTTCGACGGATTCGGGCCTACACCAGGAGCGTCGAACAGTCACGACGAGCACGACTTAAATCTATTGTCGGATCGCATTCGGGATATCGCCCCTGCAGCTGCGCCGGACCTAAATCCAGGGCAGATCGCGTCGTCCAAGGACGGGTGGATGGACCCCGCCACGGAGGCCGCATACTCTTCGGCGATAGAACCAAACATAGATTCCACCGTTAAGGGAATCTACGTCGCCGGACCCCCGGACTTGTGTCCGGACGTGGGTTCCGAACCGCGTGCGCCCGGGCCTATCAAGTCCGATTGGGCTCCAGTGATAGAGTTCACCGCCGTGGATATCTTTCAGCACTCCCCCTTTGGCGATGTGCTAAATTCATTAAGGCCTCTCTCTTTTTCAGAGGACTCTTGGCCAAACTTTGTCCGGCCCGAGTGGGATATGGACGACGAAGAAAATCGCCTCCCACCCACCACCCACTTCATAGCCATTGTCGATGACTTAACAGACATGCTTGATTTCGACTCCGACGACATCGACGGTATGGACGTCGATGCAGGTGACGGTCCGGAACCATTGCCCACGCGGCGCTGGACCGCCACTTCATCATATGACATCTACATGGTGGACACGCCTAAGGAAGACAACGGTGACTGTCGGTGTCAAAACCGGCGGATCTCGGGTAGGGGGTCCCGAGCTGTGCGTCTAGGCGGATGGTAACAGGAGACAAGGGACATGATGTTTTTACCCAGGTCCGGGCCCTCTCGATGGAGGTAAAACCCTACTCTTGCTTGATTAATATTGATGATATGGGTAGTACAAGAGTAGATCTACCACGAGATCAGAGAGGCTAAACCCTAGAAGCTAGCCTATGGTATGATTGTTGTTCGTCCTACGGACTAAAACCCTCTGGTTTATATAGACATCGGAGAGGGCTAGGGTTACACAGAGTCGGTTACAATGGGAGGAGATCTACATATCCGCATTGCTAAGCTTGCCTTCCACGCCAAGGAAAGACCCATCCGGACACGGGACGAAGTCTTCAATCTTGTATCTTCATAGTCCGGGAGTCCGGCCAAAGGTCATAGTCCGGCCATCCGGACACCCCCTAATCCAGGACTCCCTCAGTAGCCCCTGAACTAGGCTCAATGACGACGAGTCCGGCGCGCAAATTGTCTTCGTCATTGCAAGGCGGGTTCCTCCTCTGAATACTTCATAGAAGATGTTGAACACAAGGATAGTGTCCGGCTCTGCAAAATAAGTTCCACATACCACCGTAGAGAGAATAATATTTGTACAAATCTAATTTGCTGACGTACTCTGTAGAGTGACATCATGCCACAGCCAAGCCTTAATTCGAATCGTTTTTCTGTCCTACCTCAGCGTGTTTAGCGAGGCGGTTTCCTTGGCACGTCTTGTCAAAGCAGAGATCATGTCCCCTTATTCCGGGATTCTCATCAATACGGGCGTGGGTAACCCAACTGCGCCATTAATCACGGCGCTTGGGAGATAAGCGACTTTTACTAGGCTGGTGGGGGCACATAGTTTCGGCCGCCCATATAAGGGGATAAAGATCCACCCTTCCCATCTACGCCTTCTTCCTCCCTTGCTTATCCGTTTCCACACACTCGAGCTCCAGCACCCAAGTCCGCACTTCCCACCTCAACCTTCTCCAACAATGTCCGGAGCGGGAGGTAGGTGGATGGCTTCCTCCGTCACGGAGAGGCACATCAAAAAGTTAAGGAAGGCCGGATACCTGTCTTACGACATTGCGCACCGGCTCCCAGATGAGGGGCAGCTCATCCCCACCCCCAGGCCCCATGAGAGGGTGGTGTTCCTCCCCCATTTCCTTCGTGGACTGGGCTTCCCTCTTCACCCATTTGTCCGGGGACTCATGTTCTACTACGGCCTGGATTTCCACGATCTGGCCCCGAACTTCATCCTCAACATCTCGGCGTTTATCATCTTGTGTGAGGTCTTCCTCCGCATCCAACCCCACTTCGGCTTATGGCTAAAGACCTTCAACGTCAAGCCGAAGGTCGTGGGCGGCCGGCAAGCAGAGTGCGGAGGCGCCAGGGTGGGCAAGATGGCCAACGTCACATGGCTCGAGGGCGCCTTTGTGGAAACCATCAAAGGGTGGCAATCGGGGTGGTTCTACATCACCGAGCCGCGTGACCCTAAATGGGCAGCGGCCCCCGAATTCCGATCTGGCATCCCCACACGGCTCACATCATGGAAAGAGACGGGCCTATCATGGGGTAATTCGGCAGAGGTGACCGGACTCCAAACCTGCGTCAAAGACCTGATCGACAGGAGGGTTAAACTTGTCACCGTAGTCCAGGTCATGCTCTTCCGTCGGATCCTCCCATGTCAACAACGGGATTTTAATTT
Organism: Triticum dicoccoides; assembly: GCF_002162155.2. Lineage (NCBI taxonomy): Eukaryota > Viridiplantae > Streptophyta > Magnoliopsida > Poales > Poaceae > Triticum > Triticum dicoccoides. The sequence goes on from NC_041393.1 coordinate 483,237,785, forward strand.
GTGGGAATTCGACCCGGCCCAGCACCAAACTTTGTCTAGGCTCTTTGACACAACGCACGAAGATGCCTGGAAGCTGCTTTTCAAGAGCTCCGAGGTTCACCCTCCCATTACCGAGGATCGCGGATTCTGCGCAAAGCACCAAGCCAGCGCGGTAAGCTTAGTTTACCCATTAGAGGGTACTTGTTTTTCATAGTTTGACTCTATGCGGGATCTAAACTCCCATTCCTTTAATAGGACTGGCAGAAGAAGGCCGGACAGGTTGACTGTCTGGCTCCTCTTCCCGAAGGCCCAGCAGACGCCCGCTTGACAAAGCTACTGGTTCCGGCACCTCACGTGGTGCTGGAGAAAAAGGCCAAGAAGAAGGCCACGGGAACTCGAAGGAGCTCCCGGCGCCTGGTGGTGTCGGACTCATCGCCCGATGACCCCAAAGCGCACTCCTCTTCCGAAGAAAAGGAGGAGGAAGAAGAAGCCTCTCCCCCTCCAACGGGGGGGAGGAAAGAAGAGAAAGGCCGCCCCAACTGGGGAGGCCGGAGGGTCCAAGAAGGGGCAGACCCTTCTTCCGGACTACGCCTCCGACGCTGACGACGGCGGAGAGGAGTGGCCATCCAGGGCCAAGCCCCTGGCAAAATCGTAAGTATCCGGACACCAGAATAACTCATGGCGCTCCTTTATTGCACAGTACCTTCTGACGCCGAATATAGTCATACAGTCCGCCCAAGGCTCAGCTCGACGATTCGTCGAGCGGCTCCCTGGATTCGTCGGGTGTGAATAGTGCTTCACTCCCAACTGTTTCCTCCCCCCGCCCTACGGGCAATGCCAAGGTGGAGTCCCAAAAGGGGCTAAACTAGGAGGAGGTGGTCCTGGAGGCGCCGCAAGGCGACCTCCCGGACTCCAGGCCCAAGGGGGATAAAACCCCGGAGGGATCTAAGTCAGGCCCTGGGCCAGACACCGCACCGGAACCTTCAGTGGTTCTGGAGTCCGGCAGGCGGCCCCCTCGAAAGAAGGGCAAGCCTACGACGCCGGCGGCCTCCGTCCAACTGGAGGCACCAGACAATTTGCTGGAGGTGCTTAACAGCGCCTCCATCAACAAGGAGCACTGCACCGTTATGAGTGCGGTGATCCAGAAGGTTCAGTCCGCCAAGAGCGGGCTGACAGAAGCATGTGCCAGCCTTCTAACAGGCTTTGAGGTATGTATTTAAAACATATAAAAATGTTACCGCATAGACAGTAACCCCTGATGCTCAGTTCGGTGTTCGGAAGAAAAGCCGCACTGAGGATCTAAAAAGATATACGCAGGAGTCTAACGTAAATATGTCAATATGGGAATGCAGGCTGCGCTACTGACCTCTGCCGCACTAACTGCGGAGGTCGATGCATTGAAGCAGAGCCTCGAGCGGTCCGAGAACGAGCTCGGCCGTGCCAAGAAGCAGCTCGAGGACAAGGAAGGTAGGTAGTACCTTATGTAAGTATATATAAAAATACCTGGTTGCAAATAGTGACAGGACCAACGTGAATGTTACAGGGGCCACAACCGAGGTGGCGGCCCTGAAGGAAGCGCTGTCCAAGGCCAAAGACAATGCGTTCGTGGAGCGCACTGAGCGAGAGAAACAAGAGGCGCAGGTGGCGGAGGTGCGGCAAGAGCTCAATGCTCTTGTGAAAAAACACAAGAGTTTAGAGCTTGACTCCAAGACTCGAGAGTCCGAGCTTGCCTCGGCACTTGAAAGCGCCAAATCTGCCAAGGCCGAAGCCCAAAAAGCCCTCCAGGAAATTGAGGCGATGAACAAGATAGCAGCGGGTAAGGCATTCTTTATGCAAACCAAGCATGTGAAGGTGAATTACTTGTTACTTACCCGAATCCGGAGCTCTCCAGGAGCATTCGCAAATCTGCCCTGCAGTGTGTCCGACGCCGCCGCATTCTACCGAGCCGAAGAAGGGAGCTCGACAGAGAAGGTGTTCTGGTCCCAGTATGCTGAGGCTGGACACCCGGTGCCCTTGAGCGACCAGCTGAAGCAGCTGGTCGGGCTCCATAAGGCAGCCGAACAGGCCATGAAGGGCCTTATAGGCCGGCTGTGGCCTGGGAAGGCCATGCCTGGGAGCTACTTTGGTCTAGTGAGGCGGCTGGTGGATGCCTGTCCATGGCTTGAAGTCATCAAGTGCTCCGTATGCATCGAAGGCGCCTGTAGGGCCCTTGCCCGTGCTAAAGTGCACTTGAACAAGCTGGATGCTAAGAAGCTGGTGACAGAAGGGCCACCGGAGGGGAAGCAGCATCGCAAGCCCAAGATGTATTATGAGGGCGTCCTGAAGGGTGCCCGCCTTGTGGCGAATGAATGTTCCAAGGATTTAATTTTTGAGTAAACTCGCTCATGTTTATCCTGTGCGCTGAAAACTTGTTCATATGTGCTAAGAAATGCTTTTTGAATTAAAATATTACCTTCTATGTGGCCGTTCATTAAATCTGAGAGATGCAAGTCATCGGCTTCTGCCCCCATGCCACGAGTGCTGCGGTGTTCGGGATAAACCTGAGCGCTCTTTTTCCCATTCTTGGGTCCTTCGAGGGAGGCGCTCAGCACAACGAACAAGGCAATCGTACTTATAATGCTTTATCACTCTCACTTAGCCATAGAATTCTATAATTTGAAATTTCGGCAAAGCCCCTAGTATTCGGAAGACAGAGTTCGGGGCGCTATCCACGCCTAGGTCGGACAAAGCCAGCTCCTCGCTCTAAGCGGCATAAGTCTTTAGGGACTCGAAAATCCTCTCAAACAGCGACCGGCTCTCGCCCTATCATGACGGTCAGTTTTAGCTTTCTCTACTGAGGTGTTAACCCAGCTCAACTGGGGCACAATCGCAGTAGTTCTCCCAGCGCTACCTTAGCCGATATAGCGGAACGTAACGTACCAAAACATGGGAGCCGGGCAAACCCAACTATTGACCCAAGACATGATTCGGAGCCGATGCATATAATGCTATAAGTTCAGGGTGTCGCACTCGTGAGAGTGTTCGGTCTTCTCACACCGTATTCTGGGGTACTTAAGCCCCTGGTGTATTGGCCGTACCAAAGTGTACGGTTGCGTAATGTCATAACTGAACATATTTAAAAAAATGAATGCAATAACAGACAAGAACTATGTATTGTTTATTAAAGGGCTGCTATGAAAGCAGAACGATACAAATAGTGCGATAAGCAAGAGATGGGATTATTTGACATGTCCCCCTCCAGGGGCAAGCTGCGAGACTTTAAGTAAGACAGGTATTTAGCTCGTTATAGAGACCACCTGGACATTTGACGTGGCTTGTTGTCTCCTTGGTTGTTGCATCATGTGTTCGGCTATTGTACTGCCAGACAGGCCTTCCAAATAGTGGAGTCCTGAAAGTAAAAAAAAGAAATGACAAAATCAGGAGCTCCTAGTGCGGTTGAGCCGCATTCTGGGCGTGTCGTGGTTGTGCCCCTCCCCTTATGCCCATGGTATTTCTAGAGCGTAATTATGTATGCGTGGTACTGGTTTTGCAATCTCGCGAGGACTGGGGTTGGGGCCGCACTGCTATGCTTGCTCGGAACGTGCCAGACGGTCTTGTTTTAGGTTACTTCGGGCGCGCTTGACGGTGTCCGGACGTTTAAGAGCCGGACTGGAGAATTGCCTTGAGAGGCTACTTTGTACTTCCGCCGCGAGGGCTGCCATGTGCTCCTCTGTTCGGAGAGAGCGTTCGGTGTTTCCATTGACCGTAATGACTCCTCGAGGGCCTGAGATCTTGAGCTTGAGGTATGCATAGTGTGGCACCGCATTGAACTTTGCAAATGCGGTTCGCCCGAGCAGAGCGTGATAGCCGCTGCGGAACGGGACTATGTCGAAGATTAACTCCTCGCTTCGGCAATTATCCGGGGATCCGAAGACCACTTCGAGTGTAACTGAGCCTGTACAACTGGCTTCTACACCTGGTATGACGCCTTTAAAGGTCGTCTTTGTGGGTTTAATCCTTGAGGGATCTATGCCCATTTTTCGCACTGTATCCTGGTACAGAAGGTTCAGGCTGCTGCCGCCGTCCATGAGGACTCTAGTGAGGTGAAATCCGTCAATGATTGGGTCTAGAACCAATGCGGAAAATCCGCCGTGACGGATGCTAGTTGGGTGGTCCCTTCGATCGAAAGTGATCGGGCAGGAGGACCATGGGTTGAACTTTGGGGCAACTGGCTCCAACGCATATACGTCCCTGAGTGCATGCTTCCGCTCCCTTTTGGGGATGTGGGTTGCGTATATCACCTTTACCGTCCGCACTTGTGGGGGAAACCCTTCTGTCCTCTATTGTTTGGCGGCCGGGGCTCCTCCTCGTCATCTCTATGCAGCCCCTTGTCTCTGTTTTCGGCACTTAACTTGCCTGCCTGCTTGAACACCCAACAATCCCTGTTGGTGTGATTGGCTGGTTTTTCGGGGGTGTCGTGTATCTGGCACGAGCGATCGAGTATCCGGTCTAAACTGGACGGGCCCGGAGTATTTCTTTTGAATGGCTTTTTCCGCTGACCGGGTTTAGAGCCTCTGAATCCGGCATTGACTGTCATATCCTCAGTACTGTCGCCGTTAATGCGGCGCTTGTGCTTGTTGCGACGCGACCTGCCATTGTTGTCCTTGGTATCCGAATTACCAGGGCTCTTAGTCATGTTATTGCTACGAGCTAGCCAGGTGTCTTCGCCCGCGCAAAAGTGGGTCACGAGTGTCGTGAGGGCTACCATGGATTTCGGCTTTTCCTGTCCTAGGTGCCGGGCAAGCCACTCGTCACGGATGTTATGTTTGAAGGCTGCAAGGGCCTCTGCGTCCCGACAGTTGATTATTTTATTTTTCTTCGTTAGGAACCGTGTCCAGAATTGTCTGGCCGATTCCTCTGGCTGCTGAATTATGTGGCTTAGGTCATCGACGTCTGGTGGTCGCACATAAGTGCCCTGGAAGTTGTCAAGGAATGCGGATTCCAGGTCCTCCCAGCAACCAATTGACTCTGCTGGCAAGCTGTTAAGCCAATGCCGAGCTGGTCCTTTAAGCTTGAGCGGGAGGTATTTGATAGCATGTAGATCGTCACCGCAGGGCCATGTGGATATGGAGGAGATAATCCTCGATCCATACCGCAGGATCTGTGTGCCATCGTATGATTCGATGTTTACGGGTTTAAAACCCTCGGGGATTTGATGATCCATTACTTCATCTGTGAAGCATAGTGGGTGTGTGGCGCCTCTGTACTGGGCTATATCACGACGTAGCTCAGATGAGCTTTGTCTGTTGTGTTCTGCCTGGCCGTATTTGCCATATCCGGCGTGATGGTTATCGTCACGTGCCGTGGGGCTCCCACGCGATCCGTAGATTGATCTTGTTTGCCTTGCCTTGTCCTCCAATATGTCTTGCAGGTCTGGCGCGTTTCCCCGTACCTTGATACTTTTTGAGAGGGGCCGGGGTGCGTCTTGAGTTGATGGCCGAGAGGCCTCTCTGTCGCGGCCACAGGGTGGCCGGTCGGCCACATCATACGCTGGTGATGTAGGTTTAGTTGCTTCCTCCTCTAATTGGGGTAGCAGCCTGCGCTTTGGGTAGCTCTTGGAGGGGCGTTCGAGTTTGTACTCTTCGGCAGCGAGGACTTCAGTCCATCTGTCGGCTAGCAAGTCTTGGTCAGCTCTAAGCTGCTGCTATTTTTTCTTGAGGCTGCTTGCCGTGGCGATAAGCCTGCATTTGAAACGCTCTTGTTCGACGGGATCCTCAGGCACGACAAATTCGTCGTCGTCGAGGCTTGCTTCGTCTTCGGAGGGAGGCATGTAATTATCGTCCTCGACCTCTCTGTCTGCCGCTCTCTTATGAGGGCTGGCTTCTCCATCCTCCTGCGCTGAATCATGTTGGAGGGGGTTGTCTTTGGCACTGTCCGGAGTGTTCTTGTCTCCGGTACCGGAATCGCTGTTTTTGCTTTGGCGGGATTTAGAGTGGCGCCACTGACGCCGACACTTAGGCTGTTTCTTGGAGGGGTCATCCTCCGTTGTTCCATCGCCATCCCCTTCTTTTGGGGTGTCCACCATGTATATGTCATATGACGAGGTGGCTTTCCAGTGCCCTATAGGCGCTGGTTCTTGGTCGTCTCCTTCATCGGCATCCATACCGTCAATGTCTTCGGAGTCGAAGTCGAGCATGTCGGTTAGATCATCGACAGTGGCTACGAGGTGGGTGGTGGGTGGGCTTCGAATTTCTTTGTCATTCGCATCCCAACCTTGCTTACCATAGTCCGGCCAAGGCTCTCCTGATAAAGAGAGAGACTTTAGTCAATTCAGGATGTCGCCAAAGGGCGAGTGCTGAAAGATGTCCGCGGCGGTGAACTCCATGATCGGAGCCCAATTGGGTTCGATCGTAAGGGGTGTGGAAGATTCGGAGTCCGGAAAGGAGTCCGGCACCTTGGAGTCACAAGCCTCGCGAAGGACAAGACTGGTGTTCGGCTCGATCGCCGTAGAGATTGCAGCCCCCGAGGCGGTGTCCAGCCACCCGTCCTCGATCGGCGCAGTCGACTCCGAACAAAGGGTTGGAACAGACACCTGAGCGGCCTTCTGGGCACTATCCGGCGGCAGAGCTAGATCATGCCCATCATGACAGTGCGGCGCGCTCTGCTGTGGCTCGAATCCGTCGAAGATCAAGTCTCCGCGGATGTCAGCCGTGTAGTTCAAACTTCCAAATCTGACCTGATGGCCAGGGGCGTAGCTTTCGATCTGCTCCAGATGGCCAAGCGAATTGGCCCGCAGTGTAAAGCCGCCGAGTACAAAGATCTGTCTGGGGAGAAAAGTCCCACCCTGGACCGCTTCGTTGTTGATGATCGAAGGAGCCATCGGGCCTAAAGGTGACGACACAGAGGAACTCTCAATGAAATCACCAATGTCAGTGTCAAAACCGGCGGATCTTGGGTAGGGGGTCCCGAACTGTGCGTATAGGCGGATGGTAACAGGAGACAAGGGACACGATGTTTTTACCCAGGTTCGGGCCCTCTCGATGGAGGTAAAACCCTACTCCTGCTTGATTAATATTGATGATATGGGTAGTACAAGAGTAGATCTACCACGAGATCAGAGAGGCTAAACCCTAGAAGCTATCCTATGGTATGGTTGTTGTTTGTCCTACGGACTAAAACCCTTCGGTTTATATAGACACTGGAGAGGGCTAGGGTTACACAGAGTCGGTTACAATGGGAGGAGATCTACATATCCGCATCGCCAAGCTTGCCTTCCACACCAAGGAAAGTCCCATCCGGACACGGAACGAAGTCTTCAATCTTGTATCTTCATAGTCCGGGAGTCCGGCCAAAGGTCATAGTCCGGCCATCCGGACACCCCCTAATCCAGGACTCCCTCAGTGACCAAAAAGATACAACGGAGGATAAACCCCCCGGACAGAAGCCAAAACGACGGCACAGGCGCCGCTCTAAGTCCAGTCATAGTAAAAATATCGATAACAGCGCAAGAAAAAATGACACTCCGGTTGACTCCAAAGGCAACAATACAAACCCAGCGATGGAGCAAGAAGAGCCAGGCCACGCTGAACAGATGCCCAATCACAGTGATCCCGAGGACCGAACTCATCAAACTGCCTCCGGAGAGGAGGACAGTCTGGTTGACGATGCATTCATCATCTCGGAAAAACATTTGGAACAACATAACCTCCGCAGAAGGTTTATGGCCATGGCGAGGAGCCTAAAGAAGCAGAAGCAAAGGCTTAAGGCCGTGCAGGATACGATCAACCGCAGATGGAATAAGGTGCTATACACTGAAGGAAAATATGGCGACGATCGCCACACAAAGAGCTACCCAAAACGCAAGCTGCTACCCGAATTTGACAATGAGGCTGTAGAGCCCATTCCGCCAAAGAACAATATGGACAAAAGGCTGGACCAACCACTTCATGGCCGCGATAGAGCAGCCACTGATGCCGCACATGATTTACGTGAGCTCCTAGACAAAAAGGACGGTGCGACCAGGTCCATCTACGGATCCAGAGGACACGCTCCGACGCAGGATTACAGTAACCAAAATGATCATACCGATCAAATACCAGTTCGGAATCAACACCGGACACAACAACAGCCGACAGCATGCCGCGACATGTCCAGATACAAAGGGGCTGCACACCCTCCGTGCTTCACCGATGAGGTGCTGGACCATGAATTTCCACAGGGATTCAAGCCCGTGAACATAGAGGCATATGATGGAACGACAGACCCTGGGGTCTGGATTGAATATTTTATCCTCCACATCCACATAGTTCGTGGGGATGACCTCCACGCTGTCAAGTACCTTCCCCTCAAATTAAAAGGGCCAGCTCGCCACTGGTTGAAAATCCTCCCCGAAAATTCAATTGGAAGCTGGGAGGAACTTGAGGATGCTTTCAGGGCCAATTTTCAAGGGACCTATGTCCGACCTCTAGACGCAGATGATTTAAGTCACATAATACAGCAAGCCGGAGAGTCAGCCGCAAGCTTTGGAACAGATTTTTCACTAAGAAGAATCAAATTGTCGACTGTCCGGATGCCGAAGCCCTAGCGGCCTTTAAACATAGTATCCGGGACGAGTGGCTGGCCAGACACCTCGGCCAAGAAAAGCCAAGGACGATGGCGGCCTTACAAGCCTCATGACCCACTTTTGTGCGGGCGAGGATAGCTGGTTGGCCCGTAGAGGCACCAGCGACCCAGGCACATCCAAAATTCGAGATGGCAATGGGAAGCCATGGCACAATAAGAACAAGCATCGGAACAATGAAGATAGTCTGGACAACATGGCGGTCAACACCGGATTCAGGGGCTCGCGACCCGGTCAAAGAAAGAAGCCATTTAAAGGCAGCAAAGAGGTACCGTCCGGCCTGAATAAAGTCCTGGACAGATTGTGCCAAATCCACGGCACCCCCGAAAAACCTGCAAATCATACTCACAGAGAATGTTGGGTCTTCAAGCAGGCCGGCAAGTTAAACGCCAAACACAAGGGGAGGGAAACGCCAAGCGAAGACGAGGATGAGCTTCACCATCCGAACACTGGGGGACAGAAAAAATTCCCACCGGAAGTCAAAACAGTAAACATGGTCCATGCAACTCACATCGAGTTCGTTGCCCCCAAGTTCAACCCCTGGGCGGCCTGCCCGATCACTTTTGATCACAGGGACCACCAGGCCAGTATCCGGCATGGAGGAACGGCTGCCTTGGTGCTCGGCCCAATAATTGACGGATACCATCTTACTCGAGTCCTAATGGACAGCGGCAGTAGTCTTAATCTGATATATCAGGACACCGTCCGCAAGATGGGGATAGACCCATCCAGAATAAGCCAAAGTAACACCACCTTTAAAGGAGTGATACCAGGCATCGAGGCCCGCTGCTGGGGCTCCCTCATATTAGAGGTGACATTCGGTTCTCCCAACAACTTCAGAAGTGAGGAACTACTCTTCAACATCGCTCCCTTCAACAACGGTTATCATGCATTGCTCGAAAGAATGGCCTTCGCTTGCTTTAACGTAGTACCGAACTACGGCTACCTTAAACTTAAGATGCCCGATCCACGTGGCGTCATAACTGTTAGCGGAAACACAAAGCGCTCCTTATGTGCGGAAGAGTATGCGGCGACTCTTGTATCCGGACACTAAGCGGCCTCTCCCACCAGGACACATGATTGGTCGTTAAGACCACGGACACGGTTAGACGAGTCCAGTGCACCACTGTCAACAAACAGCCCGGATAAACCTGAGCTAGATGCTATACATACATCCCCATAAATGGCACCAGGGGCTGTAAAACAAGTAATAAAGCCCACAATTCAGCTTGCCTTATTAATAGGCCAATGTCTCATATTTCTAACATCCATTGAGAATAACCAACTTCCCGCACGCTTACTCTTGTACATGAGTTTTCATTTTTACAGACACTATTCATGCGACACCCTTCCAGGATATGGCACAACAGAGATAAAGGCGTAGACGTGCAGCAGGGCCCCGCTCAAAGGTTTCTCTTTAGATTAAGCCCTTGTGTAAACCTTCTTTACTGTCTTTTGTTGCTTAACATCCCATGGGTATTCAATACACCCATAGGGGATACTGGCATTATGGGCATTTTGCCACGACAGATCACTGCACGTACCTGGAAATACAGGGTTCATAATCAAGGGCGTTGCTCAGCCCGGTATATGTCATAAAGTTCGAATACCTTCGGGAGTGTTAGGCGTTGCGAGATTGGCCTTATATGCATCAGCTTCGAATCATGTCTTTGGTCAAATGTTGGGTTTGCCCGGCTCCTGGGTTTGCTGCCTTGCGTTCCGTTCTATCGGCTAAGGCGGCCAAAGGAGAACTACTGCGATTGTGCCCTGGTTATTCCGTATGAGCACCTCAGTAGAGAAAGCCGAAAACTGACTGTCATGATACAGCAAGAGACTGGTCAACCACTCGAGGACACATCGAAATCTATAGGATTTCTCCACATTGACGAAGGACCGTTTCCCGGTCATGTACATACGCGCCCCTATCCGGAGGCACGCGGAAATACTAGGGTCTACATAGTAGCCCCGCAGTTAAACTCCTATGGCTAAGTGAAAGTGTTACAGCTATATAGTCCGGTTGCCTGGTTCGATGTGCGATCACCTCCTTAATGGACCAAGACGTTGGATCAAGTGTGATTACGCATATATTTTCGAACACCCCCGCATTATATGCGTGGGGGCTAAAGCCAACGACTGCTAACTTTCAAGATATATGCATGCATAAACGACCGCACAGGAGGCATTCTAACACTTTCAGGCGAAAAGTATAAACACAGCCTCTATAATTGAACACATAGTTGTTTACAATAAATCTACTTGTCATTCGAACATGACATTCTTCGAGCACTGAGGCTCTATTATACGGGCACCTTCTATGACCTGCTCAAAATAGTGCTCGGCAGGGTCCTGGCTTCCTGCCGGACTCTGGGATGCAACGCTGGTGGCCTCCATATCTGCCCAATATGTCTTAACACGGGCAAGAGCCATCCGCGCACCCTCTATGCACGCCGACCTTTTCATGGCATCGATTCACGATCCGGCGCCAAATAATTGTTGCACTAAACCAAAGTAACTAATCCGGCCTCGGTCGCTTCGGCCATAGACGGTCTATTACACACCTCATGGCAAGACCAGACAACCTATGAAGCTCGGCTATAGCGGCCATCCTTTCACTCAAGGGCAATGAGCGCGTTGGAGCGCTAAATTGCGACCAGAACAGCCTTTCTATTTCATTATCTTTATGATCCTTGAATAACTTGGTCGCATCAGCCGTACTTTTCGCCAAGTCCATATACTCATCTTCAGTGCTCCAAAGCCGATCCAAAGGAGCATACTTTGGATCTAAGAACTTCATCCGCAACAAATACGGGCTTCCAGCTGCGATTTCTCTGGCTTATCGAAGTTCCTCCCGCGCATCTCTAATTTTAGAGCGCGTCTCCTTAGCCGCATCCAGGGCCTTCTTCAGGTCAGCCGCCTTTGCCTGATCCTCCTTCTCGAGAAGCTCATACCAGCCGGCGGCGTCCCTCAGCTCCACAGCCATCTCGGCTATCTTTTCTTCGCTTCAGCGATGAGCAGCCTGTTTGGCTTTCAAATCTTCGGCTGCCTTTAGGGCAGCCGCATTGCTAGCCCGGGCTTGTTCCTTGGCTAGGGCAAGTTCCGCCCTCAGGGCCTCAATGGCAGCAGCTCTGCCTGCAGCCACATTATACAATATCAATATTACAATCCTCTTAATATTTCCTAAACAAATGAGGAAAAAACGAGTGCATACTCTGCGATTCGTCAAGCCGCTTGTTTACAAGCGTGATGTCGGTATCCACCACATCAACTTGTCGCCTCAGTTCGGCAAATTCAGGGTCCGGTCTACCGCCGGACCCTTAGCCACCTGCGCATGAATGCGGTATGATCATTACCTGAGAGTGTGATCCTCCATTTGCCGCGTTGGGCTGGCAACCAGAGTCTCAGGGGCTACTATCTATACTCAGCGCACCTAGCACGTGCGGTACAACCAAACATTATGTATTTATCACGTACCTCGAAGCCTTTGAGCAAGCTTCCAAAAGCTTCATTTAACCCGCTTGTGGCGGACGAAATCTTCTCCAACACCGTACCCATTAGCGTACGGTGCTCCTCCGAGAGAGCAGCTTCCTCCAGGAAGCCCGTCAGCATGTTCGGCCAGGCACCGGACTGTCCCGGACCCTTCTCATTGCCCTCCATGGAAGCCGAACGCGCCGGGCTCGGGGCGGCCAAAGTGTTAGCTTCCATCCTTAGCGGATCTCGACTCCTCCGTGACGACACCTCCGGGTCACCTACCCCATGGGGCGGAGAGGCAGGTGGGGTTTCACTCTCCATCATCTCCAGAAGAAGATCCCCCGAAGACGAACCCTGTTGAGACGAGCTACTAGCCGGACTGCAGAAAATAGATCCTGGTTATTGTTCTCAGGCGAAAAAAGCAATAACTTCTTGTTTTTTTAACTTATGGCTCGGTGGAGGGCTGGCCCGTTGGCGGGCATGACGCAGTGATGCCCTTCGGGGCAGGGCCCCCTGGTAAAGTTTTCTTCCCTTGCTTTGGCACCTCCGTCTCCAAGTCTTCGGAGGCAGCCCTTTTCTTCTCGCGGGATGAGGAAACCTTGGAAGAACCTCCCCGATTATCCTCCTTCATGGAGACAGTAATTCCCCCGGTTTGGATGTGCAATGTGTGGAGTTCGGCTTCTCTATTATTCTCTTCCCCTTTCCCCGACGGCACTTGGCTTAATGTGTGTCTAAGCATCCTGGCTATTGCAGGACTAGGCGAGCCTTCGGGAAGTGGGGCCGGGCACCAGATCCTCTACGTCTTGTTGAGCCAATCCTGGCCGTGGAGAAGTTTTTAGGATAATGTTGTATTAAACATAAGCGAAGTGTTCGGTTATAGGGTTACTTACTTGGGTATCAGGGCGGTTGCAGCTCAGGCCCGCATCCTCGATGGTGTCCGGACACCTTACTTGTGGTTTGAAGAATAACTTATACATCCCTTCGAGTGTCAGGCTGAAAGCACAAGTGCTCCCTAGGTGGTTTTGGTAATTAATGTCAACATATCTCTTGTTGGACTAATACTTTTATCTAGTATATTAGTTCAACAATGGAGTGGCATGGACTAAAGGATGTGGAACCCCTTCAAGATGCTAAGGACAAAGGATTGGCTCAAGCTTCAAGCTCAAGACTCTTCATTTTATATTTTAGTGATCCAAGATCACATTGAGTCTATAGGAAAAGCCAATACTATCAAGAATGGATGAGGTGTTGCTTAATGAGTTTCTTGCTACACCGTGCTTAGTGATATGCTCCAAAAACCCTCAACTACTTTCCCACATCCACACATATGACCTAATCCTAAAGTCCAACTCGGCCCCACCGATTCTTTCTATCCAGCGCCACCGAGTTCAGATGTCATAGCCACTGCCACAAACCCTAGGCAAATCGGTCTCACCGATAGGGATCTCGGTCTCACCAAGATGGGATTGTAATCTCTTTGTGTATGTCCATTATCAAAATCAGTCTGACCGAGTTTGAGCAATCGGTACTACCGAGATTACAATGCAAACTCTCTGGTTAACTTATTACCCAAATCGGTCCCATCGAGTTTGCCTGACCAACTCTCTGGTTAGCTAATTACCAAAACCGGTCTCACCGAGTTTGTGTAATCGGTCTCACTGAGATTACGTTATGCCCTAACCCTAACCATATCGGTCCCACCGAAAATCCTAACGGTCACATTGTTTACTGAATCGGTCCGACCGAGTTTGTTGATTCGGTCCCACCGAGATTGGTAAATTGTGTGTAACGGTTAGATTTTCTGTGGAGGCTATATATACCCCTCCACCTCCTCTTCATTCGTTGAGAGAGCCATCAGAACAAACCTACACTTCCAACTTACCATTTCTGAGAGAGAACTACCTACTCATGTGTTGAGGCCAAGATATTCCATTCCTACCATATGAATCTTGATCTCTAGCCTTCCCCAAGTTGCTTTCCACTCAAATCTTCTTTCCACCATATCCAAATCCTGTGAGAGAGAGTTGAGTGTTGGGGAGACTATCATTTGATGGACAAGAGCAAGGAGTTCATCATCAACACACCATTTGTTACTTCTTGGAGAGTGGTGTCTCCTAGATTGGCTAGGTGTCACTTGGGAGCCTCCGACAAGATTGTGGAGTTGAACCAAGGAGATTGTAAGGGCAAGGAGATCACCTACTTCATGAAGATCTACCGCTAGTGAGGCAAGTCCTTCGTGGGCAACGGCCATGGTGGGATAGACAAGGTTGCTTCTTTGTGGACCCTTCTTGGGTGGAGCCCTCCGTGGACTCGTGCAACCATTACCCTTCGTGGGTTGAAGTCTCCGTCAACGTGGATGTATGATAGCACCACCTAACGGAACCACAGCTCAAAAATCACCGTGTCTCCAAATTGCTTTGAAATCTCCAAACCCTTCCCTTTACATTCTTGCAAGTTGCATGCTTTACTTTCTGCTGCTCATATACTCTTTGCATGCTTGCTTGATTGTGTGAAGATTACTTGACTTGTGCTAATATAGCTAAAATCTGCCAAAGTCTAAAATTGGGTAATGATATAATTTTTAATTGGTCAAGTAGTCTAATCACCCCCCTTCTAGACTTACTTACTTCTTCTCAAGGTCCTACAAGTGGTATCAGAGCATTGGTCTCCATTGCTTTGGTTTAATCACCATTGGAGGAAGATGGATGAGTCTACTTTGGGGAGTCTTAGACATAGAGTGCCTATACTTGATGGAGAGTATTTTCATGAGTGGAAAAATGAGATGCTTGTGATTTTCATCCAATATCATTTGAACAACTACATTGCTAGTCCTTGTGCGCCTCATATTGATCCTATGCATCCTACCCTTGATGAGTCGATTGACATGATTAGGAATGTTAGAACTGTTAATCTTATCACTAGAGGCTTGCCTAGAAACTTGATTGGAAAACTGCCTACTCTTGAGTGTGCCTACACTATATGGAAATTTCTTGAGGAACGATTTCCTAATTATTACTTGAAAAATCTGGATGAAATTCTTCATAAGTCTATTGCCTTGAGTAAAATGAATTCCAATGATCCTATGTTTGGTAACTGTCTATTTGAACTTACAAATCTTATGCGTGCCAAAGGAAATGTTGGAATTATTAGCGATATTATTTCTGAAGCTACTAGAATTCATAGAGGAGATTATTGTCAAACTCATACTAATGAATCACTCTCACTAGGAAATGATCCACCACATAACGATGTTGAACATGGATACTATGATGAGGATGATGATGATGACTTTGATCTTGATGATGCAATGAGATACTTTGGTCTTATGGCAAATCTTCGGGGATATATGGCAGGAGGAAAGGAATGGGTTCTTGACAGTGGATGTACCGATCACATGACTGGAGATAAAGACATGTTTCGTGAGCTTGCTGAAAATTATAGTCCTCGAAAGTATGTCATTTTCGGTGACAATTCAAAGGGTAAGGTGGTTGGCCTTGGTAAGGTGGCTATCTCACATGATCGCTCAATTCAGAATGTTATGCTCGTTGAATCTCTTGGGTACAACTTACTTTCAGTGTCTAGACTTGCTGATTTCGGTTTCAATGTCCTATTTACTGAAGTAGATTGCCAAGTGTTTCGTAGAGACAATCATAAAACAGTCTTTACCGGTATACAGAGAGGTGATCTTTACATTGTTGATTTCACTAAAAAGGCCCAACCTAAAACTTGCTTCATTGCTAAATCCTCTAAAGGTTGGTTATGGCATAGACGACTAGGTCATGTTGGCATGAGAAACCTTGACAAGCTTATTAAAGGGAATCATATCCTTGGTGTTAACGATGTCATATTTGATAAGGATAGACTTTGCAGTGCCTGTCAAGCAGGTAAACAGGTTGGAGGAAGGCATCCCGTGAAGAACATCATGACCACAAGGAGGCCACTTGAGCTACTTCACATGGATCTCTTTGGTCCCAACACTTACAAAACTCTTGGTGGAAATTCTTTTGGTCTAGTTATAGTTGATGATTTTTCAAGATTTACGTGGGTGTTCTTTCTCGATGACAAATCGCAGGTCCAAAAGATCTTCAAAAACTTCGCCAGGAAGGCTCAAAATCAGTTTGAAGTAAAGATCAAGAAGGTTCGCAGCGACAACGGAACGGAGTTCAAGAACGCAAATGTGGACACCTTTCTTGACAAAGAAGGGATTTCACATGAGTTCTCGGCTACGTACACACCTCAACAAAATGGAGTTGTTGAGAGGAAAAATCGGACGCTCATCGAAATGGCGAGAACGATGCTTGATGAGTACAAGACGCCGAAGCACTTTTGGGCAGAAGCAGTTGAGATAGCTTGTCATGCAACAAATCGCTTGTATCTTCACAAGCTACTCGGCAAGATGGCATACGAGCTCCTCACCGGTAACAAACCCCAAGTTGGATACTTTCGAGTATTCGTCTCAAAATGCTACATTCTTGATAAGCATCGTCGTTCTAAATTTGCTCCTAAGTCTCATGAAGGTTTTATACTTGGTTATGGCTCAAACTCTCACACATACCGTGTCTACAACAATTTCACCTGAAAGGTTGAAGAGACGGTAGATGTGAAGTTTGATGAATCTAACGGCTTGCAAGCAGAGCAATTGCCAATTGATGTAGGAGACAAAGACCCCTCGGAAGCAATCCAAGACTTATCTATTGGCAAGGTCCGTCCAACGGAAGTGAAGGAGAGTACCTCGTCCGTCCAAGTGGAAGCTTCTACTTCACGACAAGGTGAACCAAGAGTTGATACAGAAGCATCCACAAGTGGGACACACCAAGATGAAGAAAACGAGGAAGTACATCTAGAACGTCAACAACCTCCTTCTCCACCACGACAAGAGAACGACAACACAAATAATGAAGAAGGCCAAAAAGAAGGAGAAGAACAAGATGAAGAAGATGTTCAACCAAGACCCAAGCAAAAGCTTTCATGAGTTCGAGCAAGAATTTCTAAAGACCATCCCGTCGAGCAAATCTACAATGATATTCAAACTGGGAGAATCACTCACTCTAAAACTCGTTTAGCTAACTTTTGTCAAAACTATTCATTCATCTCTAGCATTGAACCTATGAAGGTCGAAGAAGCATTGGAAGATCCGGATTGGAGAAATGCTATGCATGAAGAGCTACACAACTTTGAGAGAAACCAAGTTTGGACATTGGTTGAGAAGCCCGACAACAACCACAACATCATCGGTACCAAATGGGTGTTTCGCAACAATCAAGATTAAGATGGACAAGTACTTCGCAACAAAGCACGTCTCGTCGCCCAAGGCTACACACAAGTCGAAGGTATGGACTATGGTGAGACTTATGCTCGCGTTGCTAGACTTGAGTCCATTAGCATCTTACTTGCCTATGCTAATCACCATGATATCACCTTGTACCAAATGGACATTAAAAGTGCTTTTCTAAATGGTGAAATAGAGGAGGAAGTTTATGTTAAACAACCTCCCGGCTTTATCAATCCTAAGAAACCCAATCATGTCTACAAACTACGCAAAGCTCTTTATGGTCTTAAACAAGCTCCTAGAGCTTGGTATAAATGCTTAACCAAGTTCCTCATTCAAAAAGGCTTTGAAATTGGAAAAATTGATTCTACACTTTTTACTAAAAGGGTTAATGGAGAATTATTTGTATGCCAAATTTATGTTGATGATATTATATTTGGATCAACTAACCCTCATTTTAGTGAGAAGTTTGGAAAGCTAATGTCGGAGAAGTTTGAAATGTCAATGATGAGTGAACTCAAATTCTTTCTTGGGTTGCAAATCAAGCAAACTAAAGAAGGTACTTTTGTCTCTCAAACGAAGTCACTAAGGACTTATTCAAGAAGTTCAATATGCAAGAATGCAAAGGTATGTCTACACCCATGCCTACTAGTGGACATCTTGATTTGACCAAAGATGGTGAACCGGTTGATCAAAAGGTTTATCGCTCTATGATTGGTTCATTGTTATATCTATGTGCTTCACATCCCGGTATTATGCTAAGTGTGTGCATGTGTGCAAGATATCAAGCTGCACCTAAAGAATGTCATCTTAAGGACGTGAAAAGGATAGTGAGATATTTAATTCATACGCCAAATTTTGGCATTTGGTATCCTAAGAGGGCCTCTTTTGATCTTGTTGGCTACTCCGACTCGGACTATGCTGGAGACAAGGTTGATAGAAAGTCCACTTTGGGTACTTGTCAATTTCTTGGTAGATCTCTTGTGTCTTGGTCTTCCAAGAAACAAAACTCGGTATCCTTATCTACCGCCGAAGCGGAATACATTGCCGCTGGTTCATGTTGTGCTCAATTACTTTGGATGACCCAAACTCTTAAAGATTATGGGATATATGTGAAACATGTTCCATTGCTATGTGACAATGAAAGTGCTATCAAAATTGGTCATAATCCCGTGCAACATTCTCGAACTAAGCATATTGAAGTTCGTCATCATTTCATTTGAGATCATGTTGGTAAGGGTGACATTGATCTTAAGCATGTTCACACCGAAAAGCAATTAGCAGATATTTTCACCAAACCTCTTGATGAGAAAGTGTTTTGCAGGTTGAGAGGAGAATTGAACATCATTGATGCTTCAAACTTGGAGTAGAAACTCCATTGGATACATGCAAGACATGAGCTTAAGACTAATCCTTGATATTTCTCTTATGATGATAATCCTATGTCTTGGATCTATTTGCATCTTGCATATTATCTAACCCATGTAGGTACTTGGTTGAATCAAATTCCATGAGATTGTAACCTACTCACATCTTGAGCAATCTCTACATCACCAAGTCTCTACACAATGGTGGTTGAAGACAAGGAAGCACGGAACCATTGAACATATCCTTTGACAAATTCTATGTTGAGTTTCATGATTGTCATTTCGGACACACAAGTGCTCTTCCTTGCAAGAACTAGCCCATCTAGGAAGATGAACTCAAATTTCAAGTGGTGCTCCCAACTCTTGATGAGATACATCAACCTTGAGCATCCCACACAAGTTCAACTACATGATCAACACCACCACCCAAGGTATGTTATTCCATCTTAGAGAAGCTTTACTCCGAGTCATGAGTTAAAGCAACTCGACAAGATGTGAATACATCAAGATGCTTAAACGAAAAATGGTAACCCCATTTTGAGCTTAAACGATGAGTATGACCTATGATCAAGTGATCTCACTTGACTCCTAAGTCAATATACTCTAACATAGGTGACTTTGTCGCCAACCATCTCTAGATGAAGTTCTCTCATGTTCTTTTCTGTGCTCTTGCATTTGTCTCATGCATGTTTTTTTCCACTTTCAAAAAAAACTTCATCTAGATTTCTTTCTTTTCTATTTTCTCTGCATTTCCTGCATCCAATTCATTGCATATCATTTAGTTAATTCCTTGCAAATCATTGTGAGATCTTACCAGTCTAGTGAGCTGAGGTGACAAGTGTTTTCTCTGCGATGAACTTGGTTTCACCGGTTTGTTATTTTCGGTCCAACCGAATCCTCTCGGTGCAACCGAAGCATACCACTCGGTGCCACCAATTTCATAACAGGAAAAACATTTTGCCACATATTCATCTCTTCTGTTGATCCAGCTCCACTCAATGAATCTTGTCCTCTACAAGCATCACATTTTTAACTGTGCTTTGTACTGTGACTCAAGGACCAAACCCATTCACGACAAATTCCAGAAGGCCCTTCTTGGAAATTGATGTCAAAGGGGGAGAGAGAGATCACATCAAAGGTTATCACTTCCAAAGGGAGAGAGAGTATCACTTCCACAGGGGGAGAGAGAGATCTCCAGGGGGAGAGAATACTTAAGAAAAGAGTATTTCTCAAGGATCCCAGATGCTTGGTGTTCAAGAGGAGAGATGCCACATGTCTTATTGAGAGGAAAGACATGTGCTTATTTGCATTAGCTCTGTTGATTTGTATCTTTTAGATCTGATTTTCTGTTCCCTATCTTCTCCCAGTATCCCATGCTAGATTCAGGGGGAGCAAGACATCTAAGGGAAAGAAATCATTGAAATTCATTGCATATCTTTACCTTTGGGGACATGTCTAATCCAGTGTGGTACTTAGTACTCACTCTCTACATGTCATCCCAGTCTTGGTATTCTTGTGGTTTCTTTTGTTTGCTCTGGCTAGTAGGTGTATCTGTGTTGTCTAACCTTGTTTACGCTGGTTCATTCCATCCTAAGCCAACTCAAGACCACAAGGTAACTATATGCATCACAATCATGTGTATGAGGAATTCTTGCTGATGTACATACTGTTTGCAAGAAGGACTCATGACCATGAAGGTATTTTTTAATATTCTTTGCTCTGATGCATGTGGCCAAGATACATGTAACACATTGCTTACTCTGTCATGTTCATGCATTCACACGCTTCTACATTCCATATTCACATGATTGCATACATGTAGGGGGAGCCTATGCTTGTTACATGTCTTTCCAAAGCTTTACTTGCTATTCTCTATATCTTTATCTAAAGCTTTGATGTATGTTGCCATCAATTACCAAAAAGGGGGAGATTGAAAGCACAAGTGCTCCCTAGGTGGTTTTGGTAATTAATGTCAACATATCTCTTGTTGGACTAATACTTTTATCTAGTATATTTCAGACAAGTTCAACAATGGAGTGGCATGGACTAAAGGATGTGGAACCCCTTCAAGATGCTAAGGACAAAGGATTGGCTCAAGCTTCAAGCTCAAGACTCTTCATTTTATATTATAGTGATCCAAGATCACATTGAGTCTATAGGAAAAGCCAATACTATCAAGAAGGGATGAGGTGTTGCTTAATGAGTTTCTTGCTCCACTGTGCTTAGTGATATGCTCCAAAAACCCTCAACTACTTTCCCACATCCACACATATGACCTAATCCCAAAGTCCAACTCGGCTCCACCGATTCTTTCTATCCGGCGCCACCGAGTTCAGATGTCATAGCCACTACCACAAACCCTAGGCAAATCGTTCTCACCGATAGGTCGGTCTCACCAAGATGGGATTGTAATCTCTCTATGTATGTCCATTATCAAAATCGGTCTGACCGAGTTTGAGCAATCGGTACTACCGAGATTACAATGCAAACTCTCTGGTTAACTTATTACCCAAATCGGTCCCACCTAGTTTGAGTAATCGGTCCCACCGAGTTTGCCTGACCAACTCTCTGGTTAGCTAATTACCAAAATCGGTCTCACCGAGTTTGTGTAATCGGTCTCACCGAGATTGCGTTATGCCCTAACCCTAACCATATCGGTCCTACCGAGTTGCATTTCGGTCCCACCGAAAATCCTAACGGTCACATTGTTTACTGAATCGGTCCGACCGAGTTTGTTGATTCGGTCCCACCGAGATTGGTAAATTGTGTGTAATGGTTAGATTTTGTGTGGAGGCTATATATACCCCTGCACCTCATCTTCATTCGTTGAGAGAGCCATCAGAACAAACCTACACTTCCAACTTACCATTTCTGAGAGAGAACTACCTACTCATGTGTTGAGGCCAAGATATTCCATTCCTACCATATGAATCTTGATCTCTAGCCTTCCCCAAGTTGCTTTCCACTCAAATCTTCTTTCCACCAGATCCAAATCCTGTGTGAGAGAGTTGAGTGTTGGGGAGACTATCATTTGATGCACAAGAACAAGGAGTTCATCATCAACACACCATTTGTTACTTCTTGGAGAGTGGTGTCTCCTAGATTGGCTAGGTGTCACTTGGGAGCTTCCGACAAGATTGTGGAGTTGAACCAAGGAATTTTTAAGGGCAAGGAGATCGCCTACTTCGTGAAGATCTACCGCTAGTGAGGCAAGTCCTTCGTGGGCGATGGCCATGGTGGGATAGACAAGGTTGCTTCTTCGTAGACCATTCTTGGGTGGAGCCCTCTGTGGACTCGCGCAACTGTTACCCTTCGTGGGTTGAAATCTCCATCAACGTGGGTGTACGATAGCACCACCTATCGGAACCACGGCTAAAAAATCACCGTGTCTCCAAATTGCGTTTGAAATCTCCAAACCCTTCCCTTTACATACTTGCAAGTTGCATGCTTTACTTTCCACTGCTCATATACTCTTTGCATGTTTGCTTGATTGTGTGATCCCTCTCACGAAGGGATCAAGAGTAAGGCCCAAGCCTCCGAGGAAGTGAGAAACAAATACGACACTCTCGTTGGGTTCGGGAGTGGGGATGACCTGCCCAGGGCCAGGAAGCATGTGCTTAATATCAGCGGTCAAATATCTGGCCTCCCTGAGCTTTGCAATGTCCTCCTCTATGACAGAGGAGGCCATCCACCGACCTTGAAGGTTGGATCCGGACATGACTGAAGGTCCGAAGTGCCTAAGCTTGAGCTTCGGGCGATGGAACCCGAGAGGCAGAAAAGCGCAAGCGTGGTAAGAAAGGGATATGCCTTGACCCCTCTATAAAGGGGGAGGATATCAAGCGTCCCCAGCGTAACCGTTTGGGACTTTCCTAAAAACACAGAGTTATGCCAACATGCGTGGTGGGGTTACCCATACCCGTATTGATGAGGATCCTGCAATAAGAAGGACACGATCTCTACTTTGACAAGACGTGCCAAGGAAACCGCCTCGCAATGTGTGTGGTAGCTGGTTGTAAAAATGGTTCGATTAAAGACCGGGCCGTGGTGTGATGTCACGCTACGAAGAGCTGCCAGTGAATTAGATTTGTGGATTATTGTTCTCTCTACGGTGGTATGTGAAATTTGTCTTGCAGAGCCGGACACGACTTAAGTGTTTGAAATTTACCTTGGAGTATTCGGAGATGGAACCTGCCTTACAATGCCGAAGACAATTTACGCGCCAGACTCATCATGATTGAAGCCTGGTTCAGGGGCTACTGAGGGAGTCCTGGATAAGGCAGTATCTGGACAACCGGACTATATACTTTGGCCGGACTATTGGACTATGACGATACAAGATTGAAGACTTCATCCCGTGTTCGGATGGGATTCTCCTTTGCATGGAAGGCAAGCTTGGCGATTCGGATGATAGATCTCCTTCTCTATAACCAACTCTATGTAACCCTAGCCCCCTCCGGTGTCTATATAAACCGGAGTGTTTAGTCCGTAGGACAAAAACAATCATAATCATAGGCTAGCTTCTAGGGTTTAGCCTCTACAATCTCGTGGTAGATCAACTCTTGTAATACTCATATCATCAAGATCAATCAAGCAAGAAGTAGGGTATTACCTCCATCGAGAGGGCCCAAACCTGGGCAAACATCGTGTCCCCAGTCTCTTGTTACCATTAGCCTTAGACGCACAGTTCGGGACCCCCTACCCGAGGTCCGCCGGTTTTGACACTGACAATGAGTCTGGGTCTATTAGGTTCAGAACCCCTTGCATGGGTGCCCTGTGGGCTTATATAGGCCTACCCCCAGGGGTACAATGGTAACTTGGCCGAGCTCTGGGCCCAGCTGTCAGCGTCTCTGGTCACCGGCTTCTCCGCCGGCAGCTGGGTCCCGCCGCCTGGCGGGCCCTCCCACTGGTTTAGTACGGAGCCGACAGGTCGCACCCGCTGCGGGCAGGTCTGGACTTAGAGCGGTACCTGCGCCGTCGTTTTGGCTTCTGTCCGGGGGGTTTATCCTCCGTTGTATCTTTTTGGTCACTGAGGGAGTCCTGGATTAGGGGGTGTCCGGATGGCCGGACTATGACCTTTGGCCGGACTCCCGGACTATGAAGATACAAGATTGAAGACTTCGTCCTGTGTCCGGATGGGACTTTCCTTGGCGTGGAAGGCAAGCTTGGCGATACGGATATGTAGATCTCCTTCCATTATAACCGAGTCTGTGTAACCCTAGCCCTCTCCAGTGTCTATATAAACCAAAGGATTTTAGTCCGTAGGACGAACAACAATCATACCATAGGCTAGCTTCTAGGGTTTAGCCTCTCTGATCTCGTGGTAGATCTACTCTTGTACTACCCATATCATCAATATTAATCAAGCAGGAGTAGGGTTTTGCCTCCATCGAGAGGGCCCGAACCTGGGTAAAAACATCGTGTCCCTTGTCTCCTGTTACCATCTGCCTAGACGCACAGTTCGGGACCCCCTACCCGAGATCCGCCGGTTTTGACACCAACATTGGTGCTTTCGTTGAGAGTTCCTCTGTGTCGTCATCTTTAGGCCCGATGGATCCTCCGGTCTTCAGCAACGATGTGGTCCAGGGTGAGACTTTTCTCCCCGGACAAATCTTCGTGTTCGGCGGCTTTGCACTGCGGGCCAATTCGCTTGTCCGTATGGAGCAGATCGAAAGCTACGCCCCTAGCCATCAGGTCAGATTTGGAAGTTTGAACTACACGGCTGACATCCTCGGAGACTTGATCTTCGACGGGTTTGAGCCATAGCCGAGCGTGCCGCACTGTCACGATGGGCATGATCTAGCTCTGCCGCCGAACAGTGCCCAGGAGGCCGCCCCAGTGTCCGCTCCGACCCTTAGCTCAGAGCCAACTGCGCCAATCGAGGACGAGTGGCTGCACACCGCCTCGAGGGCTGCAATCTCTACGGCGATCGAGCCGAACACCAGCCTTGTCCTTTGCGACGCTCGTGACTCCAAGGTGCCGGACTCCTTTCCGGACTCCGAACCTTCCGCGCCCCAGCCGATCGAACCCGATTGGGCACCGATCATGGAGTTCGCCGCCACGGACATCTTTCAGCACTCGCCCTTCGGCGACATTCTGAATTCACTAAAGTCTCTCTCTTTATCAGGAGAGCCCTCGCCCGACTATGGTCAGCAAGGTTGGGATGCGGACGACGAAGAAATTCAAAGCCCACCCACCACCCACTTCGTAGCCACTTTCGATGATTTAACCGACATGCTCGACTTCGACTCTGAAGACATCGACGGTATGGACGACGATGTAGGAGACGAACAGGAACCAGCGCCTATAGGGCACTGGACAACCACCTCATCTCACGATGTATACATGGTGGACATACCTAAAAGAAACGACGACGAGGAACAAAGGGACGCAACAAGGGATCGTTCCCTCGAAAAGCATTCAAAGTGGCGGCGTAAGCGCCGCTCCAAACCCCACCTCGACAGAGACAATAGCCATACAGACCCAGCCACAGAGCAGGGCGAACCGGCGGACGACGAACATGCCATCGAGCAACCGTCCGAACATGGCAACTTGGGTAAACAAACCGAACAACCCGTCCCCGGCGAAGATAATAGTCCGGACGACCTCACGCCGGACAAGTTGCTGGAGCAGAAGAACCTCCACAAAAGGCTCGTCGCCACTGTGCGTAGCCTGAAAAAGCAGAAGCGGAAGCTCAAAACAGTGGAAGATGCACTCAGAATTAGATGGGGCAAAGTACTCAACACCGCAGACAAATACGGCGACAGTCGCCACACAAAGAGCTATCCGAAGCAAAAATTACTGCCGGAATTTGATAAGGAGGCCCTAGAGCCCCCACAATCAAAAAATAAGGAAGCCACCCGGTCGGATAAACAACCCCATGGCCAACATAGAGCTTCAAAGAAAGCCGCACACAAGCCGGCACGCGATCCGCACAAGGATTCGCATCAAAAAGGCGGCCCAGCCAGATCTATCTACGGGCCAGGAAAGCAAGATCTAGTAAGCAATGCAACACAACAAGTATCGTAACATCACGGCACACCCAAATATAGGGGTGCCGCACACCCCCTATGTTTCACCGATGAGGTGCTGGACCATGAATTTGCAGCGGGATTCAAGCCCGTAAACATAGAGGCATACGACAGAACAACATACCCTGGAGTTTGGATGAGGATTATATCCTCCACATATACATGGCTAGAGGAGATGACCTCCACGCCATAAAATACTTACCCCTCAAGCTCAAAGGGCTAGCCCGGCATTGGCTTAAAAGCCTTCTCGAAAACACCATCGAAAGTTGGGAAGAGCTCGAGGATGCTTTTCGGGCAAATTTTCAAGGGACCTATGTCCGACCTGTGGATGCAGACGATCTAAGTCATATAACTCAACAACCCGGAGAGTCAGCCCGGAAACTCTGGAACAGATTTCTTACTAAAAAGAACCAGATAGTCGACTGTCCGCACGCCGAAGCCTTAGCAGCTTTCAAACACAGCGTTCGAGATGAATGGCTCGCCACACACCTCGGTCAAGAAAAGCCAAGAACAATGGCCGCATTAACAAGCCTCATGACCCGCTTTTGCGCATGAGAGGATAGCTGGTTGGCAAGAAGCAGTACCAGCGACCCAAGTACATCCGAAGTTAGGGATGGAAACGGGAAACCGCGACGTAGCAAGGACCAGCGCCGGACCAAGGGAAATAGCCCGAAAACAGTCAACGCCGGATTCAAAAGCTCTCGGCAGAATCAGAAAAAGCTGCCCCTCAAGGATAACAGGGACGAGCTATCTAACCTAAACAAAATCTTGGACAAAATATGCCAAATCCACAGTACTCCCGGGAAGCCTGCAAACCATACCCACAGAGATTGTTGGATCTTCAAACAATCCGGCAAACTCAACGCCGAACACAAGGGGCTCGACATACCAAGCAAGGACGATGACGAACCCCACAAGCAGAGCACCGGAGAACAAAAGAAGTTCCCACAAGAAGTCGAAACAGTAAACTCACTTCACGTGACAAAAGGGAAAAACAGAGTGGCGCCTATAGAGATACGCGCCATACGGCCTGTCCCAGAGGAGTCCCGCCACTGGTTGTTAAAACCAATCACCTTCGACCATGAGGTTTACTCTAGAAGTATCCGGAACGCGGGCTGGACTGCCTTGATATTAGATCCGATAATTGACGGACTCCACTTTACACAAGTCCTAATGGACGGCGGCAGTGGTCTAAACCTGCTATATCATGACACAATCCGCAAAATGGGGATAAACCCAACAAACATTCACCATGGCAACACTTCCTTTCAAGGGGTAACGCCAGGACCAGATACCCATTGTACGGGTTCTCTCCTATTAGAAGTTATGTTCGGCTCCCCCAACAACTTCCGCCGCAAAGAGCTAACCTTCCACATCGCCCCATTTACAAGTAGCTATCAAGCACTACTGGGACACGAAGCTTTCGCCCGCTTTAACGCAATACCGCATTATGCATCCCTTACGCTTAAAATGCCCGGTCCATGAGGCATCATCTCCTTAAAGGGAAATATCGAGTGTTCCTCAAGCGCGGAAGACTGTGCGGCTGCCTTGACAGCCACACACTAAACCAGCTTCACTAATCAAAGCACCTAAACAGGTCGTTCAGACCCCGGACATGGCTAGACGAGTCCGGCGTAAACATACAAGGGCTTACTAGCCGCATACCCCCGTACAAGGGGCTCCGTGCGTGTACAACAAGAGACAATAAAGCTCAATTCTACCCATTTTCTGAATTATACTTTGTTTATTTAATATAACATAGATTTTCGCACGATCTTTTTCAACTAAGTTCCTCTCTTTTACAGATGAACACCATGCTACACCCGTCCAGGATACGGCACAACGGAGACACAGGCGCAGACGTGCAGTAGGGACCCGCTCCAAGGATTATTTTCAGATTAATACCCTGCGTAAACCTTTCTCACTATCTCTTGTTGATACACATCCCCCGGTTTCTTGTTATAATCAAGGAGGAGGCTGGCATCTTGGAATGTGGCCACGTCAGAATTTTGCGCGTACCTGGACACCAGGGGCTTCTTACCAAGGGCGTTGTTCAGCCCGTTTTCATAAAGACCGAATACCTTAGGGAGTGTTAGGCGTTGCGAGTTTGTCCTTATATGCATCACCTCCGAATCATGTCTTTGGTCAAATGTTGGGTTTGCCCGGCTCCTGTGTTTTGCTGCCTTACGTTCCGCTCTATCGGCTAAGGCGGCACCAGGAGAACTACTGCGATTGTGCCCCGGTTCGGCCAGGCGAGCACCTCAGTAGAGAAAGCCGAAAACTGACTGCCATGATATAGCGTGAGACTGGTCAACCACTCGATGAACCGCAGGAATCCTTAGGATTCCTATGCATTAACGAAGGGCCGTTTCTCGGCCAGGCACACACGCGCCCCGAATTCGGGTGAGCGTGGTGCCCCTAGGGGCTATATAGTATCCCCACTGTCAAACTCCTATGGCTAAGTGAAAGTGATAAAGCATTATAGTCCGGTTGCCTAGTTCGCTGTGCTATCACCTCCTTAATAGGACAAAGACGTTGGATAAAGTGTGAAAATGCGCCTTCTGCGAACACCCCCGCATTATATGCGTGGGGGTTGAAGCCGAAGACTGTCATCTTTCAGGTTATATACACATATACATTAACGGCCGCACAGGAGGTATTCTAATTCTTGAAGGAACAAGTATAAAAAGCTTTTATATTCCATCGAAACATTGTTTTACAATAATACATGTTATTCGAACATAACATCCTTCGAGCACTGCGTCTCTATTAAACGAGCGCCCTGTAGAACTTCCTGAAAATAGTGCTTGGCAGGTACTCGGCACTCGTCCGAATCTTGGGATGCAACAGCAATGGCCTTCATCTCCGCCCAGTATGTCTTGACACGGGCAAGATCCATCTGCGCACCCTCTATGCACGCTGACCTCTTCATTGCATTAATATGCGGCACCGCAGCGAGGAACTTCTGCACCAAGCTAAAATAACTCTTCGGCTCGGGCCTTTTCGGCCACAGATGACTCACGACATACTTCATGGCGAGTCCGGATAACCTATTCAGCTCCGCTCATGCGGCCAAACGATCGGTTAATGGAAGTGGGCGCTCTGGATTGTGGAACTGCGACCAAAAAAGCTTTTCCACTTCGTGGTCCTTTTGATCGTGGAAGTGTTCGGCCGCGTCCGTGGCACTCGCCGCCAAGTCCAGATAAGTGTTCGCCGCACTCCACTGCCGGTCCAACGGAGCATATTTAGGATCCCCGAACTTCATCCGCAGCATAAAGGGCTTTCCAGCCGTGATATCTCCAGCCTGACGTAGCTCCTCCTTCATAGCTCTCATCGCAGAGCGAGTATCCTTGGCCTCGGTAGTGACCTTCTCTAGGTCCTTCTGTGCCACCAGATCTTCTTTTTCAAGAAGCTTGCAGCGGTAGGCAGCATTCTTCAACTTTACAACCATCTCGGCCATTTCCTTCTTGCTTTGGCAGTGAGCAGCCTGTTCGGCTTTCAGCTCTTCAGCCGCCTTTAAGCAGCCGCATTGCTTTTCCTGGCCTGCTCCTTGGCTCGGGCAAGTTCTGCCCGAAGGTTCTCCATGGTAGCGGCACCATCTGCATCAAGCACATATGTTGTAAGGTACGGGCATCAAGCTCCTCTTACCAAGTGTCTTCGGAGAAATTACATACCTTGTGCCTCGTCCAGCCGCTTGTTGACAAGCATGATGTCGGCATCTGCCATGTCAAGTTGCCGCTTTAGCTCGGCAAATTCACCAGTCCGGCTAGCCACCGGACACTTCGCCACCTACATAGGAAAGGCGACATATTATACCTGGGATTATGATCCTCAGCGCGCCGTCATTTTTGACAACGCACAGAGTCTCAGGGGCTACTATCTATACATGCCGCATCTTATATATGCGGATCTGTCAAAAGGTACATCATTTCGCGTACCTCAAAACCTGTCAGTAAACTCCTGACGGCCTCGTACAACCCGCTCTCCACGGATGAAAGCCTTCCAATCACCGTATCCATCAACGCACGGTGTTCCTCTGAGATAGACGCTCGCCCGAGCAGATCCTTCAGCTCCTCTGACCGTGCACCGGACAGTGTCAGACTCGTCCGATGGCCTTTTTCGAAGGCCGGACACGGAGGGCCTTGGGGGGCCATACGACTGCCTTCTGGCCCTGCCGGATTCGGAGAAACCCTCTGTGATGACACCTCAGGGTCGCCCAACTCGCAAGGCGGTACGGCAGGGGGAGGCGTTCCGCTCTCCATCATCTCCGGATGAAGATCCCCTGAAGATGAGCTCTGCTGAGAAGGGCTGAGATCCGAACTACAAGGTAAAATTTCGGTTATCTTCCTCAGAAATAGAACAGGGATGTCTCTCATTTTAAACCCCCCCTCTTTACTTACGGCTCGGTGGAGAGCTGATCCCCTCGGGGGCGCAATGCGACCGAGGCACCCCAGCACCAGACCCTCTGACAAAGATTTCTTCCCCCGCTTTGAGACCATGGCCTCTGGGTCTTCAGAGGCGGTCCTCTTCTTCCCCTGGTTAGAGGAATTCTCGATTCCTCCTTTCCTGACAACCTCCTTCAGGGAGTCGGTAGCTTCCTTGTTCGCTTCTTCGCCTTCTTCCATAGGCGCAACCTCCAGCATCCTGGTTAACACGGGATCCGGCGTAGTCTCAGGGAGGGGGACGGACACCTGATTACCTTTGCTTTCGCTATCCACTCATGTTTAAGGGACAGCTCTTTTAACGGCAATTTTATGATAAATATACGGATAGCGTGTCCGGGTACGGGGCTACTTACTTGAGTATCCGGGCGATTGCAGCTCAGACCTGCGTCCTCAGACGAGTCCGGACACATTGCTTGTGATCCAAAGAACAATTTGTACATCTCCATGGGCGTCGCGCCCACAAAATGTTGGAGGGCTCGTCGTCCTTCCGTATTAAACTCCCACAGGCGGAGGGGCGACGTTTGCAGGGCAGGACGCGGCGAATCAACATAACCTGCGTCACTACGGCCAGATTGATATCTCTTTCTAGGAGATCTCGAACGCGGCCCTGCAACAAGGGAACGTCCTTGGACGGCCCCCAGTTAAGCCCTTTATTGACCCATGACGCTAGCTGTGGTGGGGGACCCGAGCGAAAGGCAGGTGGCGCCACCCATTTGGTGCCCCTGGGAGCTGTGATATAAAACCACTCTCGTTGCCATAAGCTGAACTCCTCTTGAAAAGAGCCATCGGGCCATGGAGCGTCGGCATTCTTCCTTATAACAGCACCTCCGCACTCTGCGTGCTGCCCCTCGATCATCTTCGGCTCTACTTTGAAGATCTTAAGCCACAATCCGAAGTGAGGAGTAATACGGAGGAAGGCCTCGCACACGACAATGAACGATGAGATATGGAGGATGGACTCCGGAGCTAAGTCGTGAAATTCCAACCCGTAATAAAACATGAGCCCCCTCGCGAAGGGGTCCGTCGGGAAGCCTAGCCCCTGAAGGAAGTGAGACGCGAACACCACGCTCTCACCAGGCTTGGGAGTGGGAATAACCTGCCCTTGAGCAGGCAGCCTATGCGAGATTTCGCCAGTTAGATACCTGGCATCTCTTAGCTTTAGCACGTCTTCTTCCGTAACGGGGGAAGGCATCCACCGACCTTGAAGGTCGGAGCCGGACATCATCGGAGGTCCGAAGCGCCTGAATCTGGAGCTTTGGGTGTTGGAACTCAAGGTGAAAGGCGGATTTGATTGAGATTGAAAGAAAGGAGTCGAGCCTTGGTTTCTTTATAAAGAGGTTGAATACTAAGAGCCCTCCCCGTGACCGTTTGGTACTCGCCTTCGATTGAGGGAGTAAATAGCATAAAACTACTACTTTACAGGCTAGGGTTCCAAAAAACTATCGGTTTTTAATTTTTCTCAGATAACTACCAAATCAGGGGTCGGCTGTTTCAAAAAACACAAATCACCGAGTGCTTATCAATTGATCATGATTATGACAGCTGGGGCCCGCACGTAAGATAACCGTTTGTTTAACTGTTTAGTTTGACCGTTAACTTACATGTGGGGCCCATATTCTGTAAAAAAATGAAAAAGCAATCAGGTCCCTAAGTTTTCTAAAAAAAAGCAATCGGGTCCCTGATTTTTTTCACAAAAAGCAATCGGGTCCGGCAAGGAGAAGACGCGCCCGACGGCGCCGGCAGCTCGCCGGTGGCCAGGTCGCGGGCCTGGTGGAAGGAGGCGCCGCCGCTTTGCTCGGCGCGAAGGAGGTGCTTCTCCGGCGGGCGACGGGTTGGGTCCACTCCTTGTCGGCCGCTGCTCTTGGCCATGCGCTCTGCCTTGCCCCTTCCGTCGTTTATGCGTCCGCCGCCACGCACAAGAAGAATCCAGCGGCCGCCGTCGCCGAGATGGACAAGAACCACACCTGCGGCCGCCGTCGACGCCTTTGCCGGCCTCCTCGAGCTCGCCGTTGACGACGACGCAGATGTCCTGCGCTGCTGCTGGAGCGCGCGCCTCCCACTGTCGCAGACGAGGCCGGCCCCTAGCACGGCCGCCGGAAGGCCCTCGAGCTTCGTACGGCCTCTGTCATGCCTCCTCGTCGCCACCTCCAACACCCGGGGCTTCGGCGAGCTCGTACCACGGCCAGGGGGAGGCTGGGGAAGGGAGGGAAGGGTCTTCACCGACAACGGAGGGGATGGGAGGTCGCCTGCTAGGGAGGAGAGAGGGTCGCCGGCTCGGGAGAGATATCACCGGAGGAGAGGAGAGGAGAGGAGAGAAGAGCTAGAGGGCTCAGGAAGAGAGGAAGAAGAAAGGGAAGAGGAAGAGGAAGCTTGCATGTGGGCCCCACGTGTTAGTTAACGGTCAAACACACGGTCAAACAGACAGATTGTTTAGGTGCGGGCCCGACCTGTCATAAACAGGTTTAATTTTTAAACAACGGTCATTTGGGGTTTTTTGAAACAGCCGACCCTTGACTTGGTAGTTATCTGAGAAAAAATTAAAAAATGGTAGTTTTCTGAAACCCTAGCCCGTAAAGTAGTAGTTTTATGCTATTTACTCCAATTGAGGAGACATACTAACAGGCACGATTGGGTTACCCACGCCCGTATTGATGAGAATCCCAGAATAAGGGGACACGATCTCTGCTTCAATAAGACGTGCCAAGGAAACCACCTCGCTAAACGCGCTGAGGTGGGACAGTAAAACGATTCGAATAAAGGCTCGGCCGTGGCGTGATGTCATGGTGCGGAATACGTCAGCAGATTAGATTTGTACAAATATTATTCTCTCTACGGTGGTATGTGGAACTTATTTTGCAGAGCCAGACACTATCCTTGTGTTCAGAATCTTCTATGAAGTATTCGGAGGAGGAACCCGCCTTGCAATGCCGAAGACAATCTGCGCGCCGGACTCGTCGTCATTGAAGTCTGGTTCAGGGGCTACTGAGGGAGTCCTGGATTAGGGGGTGTCCGGATGACCGGACTATAACCTTTGGCCGGACTCCTGGACTATGAAGACACAAGATTGAAGACTTCGTCCCGTGTCCGGATGGGACTTTCCTTGGCGTGGAAGGCAAGCTTGGCGATACGGATATGTAGATCTCCTCCCATTGTAACCGACTCTCTGTAACCCTAGCCCTCCCCGGTGTCTATATAAACCGGAGGATTTTAGTTCGTAGGACGAACAACAATCATACCATAGGCTAGCTTCTAGAGTTTAGCCTCTCTGATCTCGTGGTAGATCTACTCTTGTACTACCCATATCATCAATATTAATCAAGCAGGAGTAGGGTTTTACCTCCATCGAGAGGGCCCGAACCTGGGTAAAAACATCGTGTCCCTTGTCTCCTGTTACCATCCGCCTAGACGCACAGTTCGGGACCCCCTACCCGAGATCCGCCAGTTTTGACACCGACAAGTGGCATAAAGGGGGAATGGTAACAGTGCCACATCGTGCGGGGATCTCCGCCGGTACGGGACACTGTAGCCATGCCAATCCCAGGATCCGAGGGTACGGGGCTACGTTGTTGCCTCACCCCGTCTTGTCTTCTTGATGAGGGTGCAGACTCTGAGGTCGCCTGGTGGCCGCCTGCTAGAGGCTGGCCTCTCAGGAGACCGTCCGCTAGGAGGCGTCTTGTCTTAGTGCCGTCTGCTGGCGCTAGGCTGCCTTCGGGCAGCCGGCCGTTCAGGCCAGGTGGCCACCAGAAGGCGGTGCTCCCTTCTGGAGTCTTGTGGGTCGACGCTGGCCCAACATCTTAGAAAGCTCAGGGACTCGGGTTTGCCTACCTGTGACCCAATACTTCGATAGGGGTATTGAATAGCATAATGGATCTGAACATATAATCTTCCACCAAATAAACCATATAGTAATCAACTACAAGATGTAATCAACACTAATAATCACCCACGAGCACCAATCTATAGTTTTGGTACAAAGATTTAACGCAAGAGATGAACTAGGGTTTGACAGGAGTTCGTGCTGTGAGGATGTTTGATGAAGATAGCCCTCCCCAAGATGGGAGAGTTGATGGTGATGATGATGACGATGATTTTCCCCTCCGGGAGGGAAGTTCCCCCGGCGGAATCGCTCCGCCGGAGGGAAAAAGTGCTCCTGCACAAGTTCCGCCTCGAGGCGGCGGCGCTTCATCCCGAATGTCCTCTCCTCATTTTTCTAGGTCAAAATGACTTATATACCAGAAGATGGGCACCAAAGGTGGGCCGAGGAGGGCAGCACCCACCTGGGCGCGCTTGGGCCTCCTGGCGCGCCCAGGTGGGTTGTGCCCACCTGGTGGCCCTCCTCTGGTACTTATTTGCTCCAATGTTCAGCTCATTTGGAGTTATGCAGAATAGGTAGCTTGACGTAACTTTTTCAGATCCAGATTTCCAGCTGCCAAAATTCTCCCCCTTGTTGCATACCTTGCATATTATGAGAGAAAAGGCATGAGAATTACTCAAAAAAGCTTTATTATACAATAAAACAACATAAATAACAGTAGGAAAACACGATGCAAAATGGACGTATCAACTCCCCCAAGCTTAGACCTCGCTTGTCCTCAAGCGAAAAACCGAAATCGAAAAACATGTCCACATGCTTAGAGAGAGAGGGGTGTCGATAAAACATAAATACGGACATAGCAGCATCATGTGAATTATTATAACAACAACAAACTTTAATACAAAACTTTTATTATAGAACTTTTATCATACGCTTCTTATGAATAAGTGAAAAATCATCACAACATTGAAGTATAAAGCATAAACTCTATTGTAAACCAACAAACTATGTTCTCAACCAACTTTGCAACTACAATTCATCATCTTTTCAGGAATGGTCACGTATCGGAGCCTTCAGGCAAGTCCACATACTCACCCATCATTTAGTCTTCTATGATTGCTAACACTGACCATGTACACATGAGAAAAATGTTTCAACTGGACACAAAGAAAGATATGGGCTTATAGTTTCACCTCCCAACACACTCACCTCAAGGGTGATGTCAACAATAATAACTTATGCCACCCATATTGAACTGGACATATGTGCCTAGATCTTTCCTCACCACATGATGCTTGCCAAAGGAGAAAAATAAAAGGAATAGAGAGAAAAACTTTGACTCTTGCATAAAAGTAAATACATGAAACTAAAAGATAAGCCCTCTGCAGAGCGAAGCAGAGGTTGCCATGCGCTTTTTGTTTGTATGCTCAACCCCTTAGTTCAAGAGAATGTCATGTTATATTGCCCCTTGTGATGGCAACCTTTATTATGCAGTGTGTCGCTTTTATTCTTCACCATCACAAGTTCGTACAACGCTCAATTTTCCCTTACACTAAATGATCTCACGTTTTTATAAGCAATTTTTATTGCCCTTTTGCACCAACAACTTACTTGAAGGATCTTACGCGATCCATAGGTAGGTATGGTGGACTCTCAAACAAGATAGGGTTTAAGGGTTTTGGATGCACAAGTAGTATATCTATTTAGTGCAGAATTTTTGGCTAGCAAAGATAGGGGCAAGCACCACATGTTGAAGGATCTATGACAATATGACTTCTATGTGAATACGAACAAACATAAATCATTAAGTTGTCTTCCTTGTCCAACATCAACAATTTTGACATATAATATTTTGATGGGTGCTCACAATCACAAAAGATTTCCATGATAATATATTTATATGTGAATCTTATCTTCCCTTATTAATTCTTTCATGTGTTGCATCATTGACCAATGCTATGTTTGTCAATCTACAATAGAATTTTCTACTTATACTTTTCCTTGTGTAATGTCATCACTTACCATAAGATTAGCATATGATCTTTCTTTTTGTTTCCTTTCTTTTTATTGCAGTGAGAAAGTAAAGAAGGCAAAATTCAAACTAAACTATATTATATCTCGCACACGATTACAAGGATTGATCACTAGGCAAACTCACACAAAGAAAGGATCCAACTAAACTTTTATTCATCTAATAGCAAAAGATAACCATTGATCGAACTAAGAAAATAAAGGCAAAAGATTGTAGACATTGATAAGATACCGGGGCACCTCCCCCAAGCTTGGTGAAAGCCAAGGGGAGTGCCCATAACCAATACTCAGTTTTCTTTTGGTGGTGATGAAGTAGAAGGTTTCTTGTCCTCGGGTTTCCATGGCAGAGGCTCACCATCATAAGAGGAGGAGTGAGTCTCCCGGATCCTGCAACTGGCAGCCAAACTCATACCTTTAAACCTGGCCTCATATTCAAAGACCTGGCTTTGAAGATCGTGGATCTGGCTATGGAGGAAGTTGATTTGCTCGTTGAGGTAGAAGACGATGTCCTTTATGGGCTTGCCATCCACCTTGAGATCACGGGTATAGTCCGTGATCATGAGGTGATTGGCATTGAGTCCATGCTCCACCATCCCCTTGCACTTGAAAATGTCCTGCTCCATGGCTCCAAGCCTAGCCTCCATGGATCCAGTCCCTGTGGGTCCTTGCACATCGCGGATATGCAGCATTCCATCGCGCATATGGATAGCTCGAGGGTGCTGCATCACCTCCCGTAGATATGGGTTGATGACGTTGTCGAAGAACTTTTCCTTGGAGGAGCTTGAAGAGGCCATGGTGGATTGGATCTGACAGAAAACAGCAAGAAAAGAAAACATGACATTTCTCCGTGATATGGAGGTTAACAGGTTCGGGAGGTATATATAGATTTTTTATCTTGGGGAACAAGAAGAACGGAAGAAAAACGAAGATTGGAAAGTACCCGAGGTGGGCACGATACACCATGGCGCACCAGGCTACCCGAGGTGGGCACAACCCACCTGGGGGCGCCAGGTAAGCCTGGCGCGCCATGGTGTATCGTGCCCACCAGGGTCACTTTCTTGGAATTTTCTTATTTTCCTAATTTTCTAAATATTCCAAAACTGACAAAAAATATTTTTGCGGATTTTTTGGACTCCGTTTACTTACCGTATCACGTACCTCCTTATTTTCACGATTCTGGAGTGCTCCGGAAGGACTCTTTTATGTGTTCTTCCGGTGTCAAAGTTTGAATAACATTGCTTTCTACATTAATGGGCGTACCTGAGATATAGTGTTTTATTCGTTGCCCATTGACAACCTTCGGGTTAGTCCCTTCGGTGTTATTTATTTTGATAGCTCCAGAACGATAGACCTCCTCGATGACATATGGTCCTTCCCATTTGGAGAGGAGTTTTCCTGCAAAGAACTTGAAACGAGAGTTGTACAAAAGAACATATTCTCCTACTTTGAACTGACGCTTTTGGATTTTTTTTGTCATGCCATCTTTTTTTTTCTTTGAATAACTTAGCATTTTCGTAAGCCTAGGTTCTCCATTCATCTAATGAGCTAATATCAAATAACCTCTTTTCTCCAGCAACTTTGAAATCATAATTAAGTTCTTTTATTGCCCAAAATGCTTTTTGTTCTAACTCAAGAAGTAAATGACAAGCTTTTCCATAAACCATTTTGTATGGATACATACCCATATGATTTTTATAAGCTGTTCTATAAGCCCAAAGTGCATCATCTAACTTCTTAGACCAATTCTTTCGGGACCTATTAACAGTCTTTTGTAAGATTAGTTTTATTTCTCTATTGCTAAGTTCAACTTGACCACTAGACTCAGGATGATAAGGTGAAGCAATTCTATGATTAACATCATACTTAGCAAGCATTTTACGAAAAGCACCATGAATAAAGTGTGAACCACCATAAGTCATTAAATATCTAGGGACTCCAAACCTTGGGAAAATAACTTCCTTAAACATTCTAATAGAGGTGTTGTGATCAGCACTACTAGTTGGAATAGCTTCCACCCCTTTAGTAACATAATCAACAGCAACCAAAATATGTGTATACCCATTAGAGGAAGGAAGAGGTCCCATGAAGTCAAAACCCCAAACATCAAATGGTTCAACAGCAAGTGAATAATTCAAAGGCATTTCTTGACGCTTACTGATATTACCTATTCTTTGGCATTCATCACAAGATGAGACAAACTTACGGGCATCCTTGAAGAGAGTAGGCCAATAAAAACAAGATTGCAATACCTTATGAGCGGTTCTGTCTCCCACGTGATGTCGTCCATAAACTTCGGAGTGACATTTCTGTAGGATTTGTTCCTGTTCTTGCTCAGGTACACAACGTGTAATAATACCATCTACTCCTTCTTTATAAAGATGTGGGCCATCCCAAAAGTAATGTCTTAAGTCATAGAAGAATTTTTTTTCTTTTGTTGGTATGTGAAGCTAGGTGGTATGTATTTAGCAACAATATAATTAGCATAGCCAGCATACCAAGGTGTACTATAAGAAACATTTATTGGGGCTAGTTGTTCATCAGGGAAGCTATCATTAATAGGTTGTGGGTCATCAAGAATATTTTCAAGTCTAGACAAGTTATCAGCTACGGGGTTCTTTGCTCCTTTCCTATCAGTAATATGCAAATCAAATTCTTGTAGCAGAAGAACCCACCTAATGAGTCTAGGTTTAGCTTCTTTCTTTTCCATAAGATATTTTATAGCAGCAAGATCGGTGTGAGAAATTACTTTAGAATCAACAATATAAGATTTGAATTTATCACAAGCAAACACCACTGCTAAGAATTCTTTTTAAGTAGTAGCGTAGTTTCGTTGAGCACTGTCTAGAGTTTTACTAGCATAATGAATAACATTTAGTTTCTTATCAACTCTTTATCCTAGAACAGCACAAACAACATAATCACTAGCATCACACATAATCTCAAAAGGCAAGTTCCAATCAAGTGGTTGTTCAATAGGTGCAGTAATTAAGGCTTTCTTTAGTGTTTGAAAGGTTTCCATACAATCATCATCAAACACAAAGGGAATAACCTTTCGCAAAAGATTAGTAAGAGGCCTAGAAATTTTAAAAAAGTCTTTGATAAACTTATTATAGAAACCAGCATGACCAAGGAAACTACGAATACCTTTGATATCTTTAGGACATGGCATTTTCTCAATTGCATCAACCTTGGCTTTGCCCACCTCACTGCCTCTTTCAGAAATTTTATGGCCCAAGACAATACTTTCATTAACCATAAAGTAGCACTTCTCCCAATTCAGGACAAGATTTGTTTGTTCACATCTCTGCAAAACTCGATCAAGACTACTTAAACAATTATCAAAAGACTTCCCATAAACAGAAAAGTCATCCATGAAAATCTCAACAATCTTTTCACAAAAATCAGAGAAGATACCAGTCATACATCTTTGGAAAGTAGCACGTGCATTACAAAAACCGAAAGGCATACGTCTGTAAGCAAAAGTTCCAAAAGGACAAGTAAAAGTGGTCTTTTCTTGATCAGATTGTAAAACGGGTATTTGTGAAAAGCCAGAGTATCCATCAAGGAAGCAAAAATGTGTGTGCTTAGAAAGTATTTATAACATTTGATCAATAAAAGGCAGAGGGTAATGATATTTTCTAGTAGCTTTATTTAATTTTCTATAATCAATTAGCATTCTATAGCCCGTGACAATTCTTTGTGGAATAAGCTCGTTCTTATCATTAGGAACAACAGTAATACCTCCCTTCTTAGGGACACAATGAACAGGACTTACCCATCTACTATCAGCTATAGGACAGATTATACCTGCTTCCAGAAGTTTCAATATTTCTGTTCTTACCACTTCTTTCTTTTTCGGATTTAACCGATGTTCGTGGTCAACAACGGGTTTAGCATCAGGTTCTACATTAATCGTGTGCTGACATAGAGTGGAACTAATGCCCTTAAGATCATCAAGAGTATATCCAATAGCAGCCCTGTAATTCCTTAGAACTTTCAATAATCTTTCTTCTTCATGTTCTGAAATGTTAGCACTAATAATAACAGGATATATCTTCTTTTCATCAAGATAAGCTTATTTCAAGGTGTCTGGCAATTGTTATAATTCAAACACAGGATCATATTTAGGTGGAGGAGGACCTCCTAGAATTTCAATAGGCAAATTGTGTTTAAGCATAGGTTGTTCGAAAAAGATTCTATCTATTTCATTTCTTTCACGCATATGCAAATCATTCTCATAGTCTAGCAAGTATTGTTCCAAAGGATCAGTAGGAGGCACAACAATGGAAGCAAAACCAATAATTTCATCCTTACTAGGCAAATTTTTCTTATGAGGTTGTTTACTAAACTTGGAAAAATTAAACTCATCAGATTCATCACCAAAGCTAACACCGACAGTTTGTTTCTTACAATCTATATTAGCATTGACGGTGTTCAAGAAAGGTCTAGCAAATATAATGGGACAAAATTCATCTTGTGGGGTCGTAAGAACAAGAAAATCCATAGGGTATTTTATCTTCCCACACAAGACTTCAACATCTCTAAGAATCCCAATCGGTGATATAGTACCTCTATTAGCAAGTTCAATAGTAACATCTATGTCTTCTATTTCAGCAGATGCTATTTCATCTTTAATTTCTTCATATAATGAGAAAGGAATAGCACTCACACTAGCACCTAGGTCACATAACCCATGATAACAGTGATCTTCTATCTTAACTGAGACAACAGGCATGCCAACAACTGGTCTATGTTTGTCTTTTCCTTCAGGTTTAGCAATTCTAGAAGCTTCTTCGCATAAGTAAATAACATGCCCATCAATATTATCAACTAAGAGATCTTTAATCATTGCAACACTAGGTTCAACTTTGATTTGTTCAGATG
This sequence comes from Triticum dicoccoides, assembly GCF_002162155.2. Classification (NCBI taxonomy): domain Eukaryota; kingdom Viridiplantae; phylum Streptophyta; class Magnoliopsida; order Poales; family Poaceae; genus Triticum; species Triticum dicoccoides. The sequence continues at coordinate 483,278,669 of NC_041393.1, forward strand.
GTTTGGGTGTTCTAACATAACTTTTGTTAACCACAGTTGAAGCTTTAGCATGTTCCTTCATCCTAACAGGAAAAGGTGGTTTTTCAATATAAGCAGTGGGAACAACTGGATCAACGTTGAAGATGATAGTTTCTTCTTTAGCTCTTACCGGTTCTTTAACTTCTTATTTAATTGATGGGTGATATTCAAACCACTTCTCCTTAGGGAGATCAACATGAGTAGCAAAAGATTCACAAAAGGAAGCTAATATCTCAGAGTCAAGTCCATATTTAGTGCTAAACTTTTGAAAGGCATCGATATTCATAAAAGATTTAACACAATCAAACTTAGGTTCAATACCCGACTCTTTACCTTCGTCGAGTTCCCAATCTTCATAGTTGCATTTAATTCTTTCTAAAAGATCCCACTGGAATTCAATAGTCTTCTTCATAAAAGAACCAGTACAAGAAGCATCGAGCATGGATTGATCATTACGAGAAAGCCGAGCATAAAAGTTCTGGATAATAATTTCTCTCGAGAGCTCATGATTGGGGCATGAATATAACATTGACTTAAGCCTCTCCCAAGCTAGAGCGAAACTTTCTCCTTCACGAGGCCAAAAATTATATATATAATTCCGATCACGATGAACTAGATGCATAGGATAAAATTTCTGATGAAATTCCAATTTCAAACGATCCGGTTCCAAGATCCAATATCATCGCATAGCCTATACCATGTCAATGCCTTTCCCTTCAAAGATAAAGAGAAAACCTTCTTCTTAGCTTCATATCCGGGAAAACCTTCAAACCTAAATAATCCACAAATTTCATCCACATATATCAAGTGCATATCAGGATGTTCAGTTCCATCTCGTGCATAAGGATTAGCTAGCAGTTGTTCTAACATACCCGAAGGAATTTCATATTCAATATTTTCAATATGTGCAGTAGGTTGAGGGGTAACTAATTGTTGTTCCGATCGAGGTGAAGATACCCCTAACAAACCCCTCAAAGGATTGTTTTCCATAGTAGCAAGTGACAATAAATTTCAGCATGTAGTAATAATGTTTCCTTACCAATTTCCACTTACCAAGAGTGCTTCACTCCCCGGCAATGGCGCCAAAAAATTGCCTTGATGACCCACAAGTGTATGGAGTCAATTGTAGCTCTTTTCGATAAGTAAGAGTGTTGAACCCAACGAGGAGCAGAAGGAAATGACAAGTGGTTTTCAGCAAGGTAATGTACTCAAGTGCTAAAATTGTAAGTAGCGGAGTAGTTTGGTAGCAAGATATTTTGTAACGAGCAAGTAACAATAGTAGTAACAATAGTGCAGCAAGATAGCCCAATCCTTTTGAGGCAAAGGACAGGCCAAAACGGTTTCTTATGATAAGCACAGTGTTCTTCAGGGTACACGGGAATTTCATCTAGTCACTTTCATCATGTTTGCTTAATTCGTGTTCGGTACTTTGATAATTTGATATGTGGGTGTAACGGTGTTTAGGTGTTGTTGTTACTTGAACAAACCTCCTACTTATGATTAACCCTCTCGCAAGCATCCGCAACTACGAGAAAAGTACTAAGAACAAATTCTAACCATAGCATTAAACTTTTGGATCCAATCGGTCCCTTATGAAATAGCGCATAAAGTGGGGTTTAAGCTTCTGTCACTCTCGCAACCTAACATCTAATAACTACTCCACAATGCATTCCTTTAGGCCCAAATATGGTGAAGTGTCATGTACTCAACGTTCACATGACACCACTAAGAGAATAGCAACATACATACCATCAAAATATCGAACACATATCAAGTTCACATGATTACTTGCAACATGATTTCTCCCATGACCTGAAGAACAAAAGTAACTACTCACAAATGATAAACATGCTCAAGATTAGAGGGGTACTAAATAGCATAATTGATCTGAACATATAATCTTCCACCAAATAAACCATATAGTAATCAACTACAAGATGTAACCAACACTAATAGTCACCCACGGGCAACAATCTATAGTTTTTATACAAAGATTGAACACAAGAGATGAACTAGGGTTTTAGAGGAGTTGGTGATGTGAAGATGTTTGATGAAGATAGCCCTCCCCAAGATGGGAGAGTTGTTGGTGATGATGATTACGACGATTTCCCCCTCCGAGAGGGAAGTTCCCCTGGCGGAATCGCTCCGCCGGAGGGCAAAAGTAATCCTACCCAAGTTCCGCCTCGAGGCGGCGGCGCTTCGTCCCGAATGTCCTCTCCTCATTTTTTCTAGGTCAAAATGACCTATATACGAGAAGATGGGCACCAAAGGTGGGCCGAGGAGGGCAGCACCCACCAAGGCGCGCTTGGGCCTCCTGGCGTGCCCAGGTGGGTTGTGCACACCTGGTGGCCCTCCTCTAGTACTTATTTGCTCCAATATTCCTTAAGTATTCCATAAAAAATGCTCGGGGAGTTTCAGCTCATTTGGAGTTGTGTAGTATAGGTAGCTTGATGTAGCTTTTTCAGGTCCAGATTTCCAGCTGCCAGAATTCTCCCCCTTGGTGCATACCTTGCATATTATGAGAGAAAAGGCATTAGAATTACTCCAAAAAGCATTATTATACAATAAAACAACATCAATAACAGTAGGAAAACATGATGCAAAATGGATGTATCAATGGGCCAAGCTCATTAATGCCCCTGAAGAGGCTAAGGAAGATATTGATGTCTATGCTGAGCGCAAGAAAGATCACAACTCCATGGCCAACATGTACAAGGAGATACCTGACAAGACCTTGGAGACACATAAGCTAGGCTCAGTATACTATCTGATGTCAGGACTGGCCACCATGAACACCATTTTGAGGCACACCTTATTGCCCAATCAGGAGATCAGAAGATGATCGGAGGCAACTCCATCAACTTGCTTCAGCTATTTGATTTCCCCCAAAAGTTTAAAATGATGAGTTTGATTGTTCAGACAGACAAGAGAACAGCTGCTGACCAAAAGAGATCATGTGGGTATGCACCACACATATAGATGCTCATCAATGCCAAGATGGGCACAGACACATACTTGTTGGATAAAGAACACCTTCCCTTCATGCCTGACTTTGAGGACAACACAGTTGTCATGAATGCTGAAGATCCCACATTAGTAGAGGCTCAAGAGAAGAGGGAGAAAGCAAAAGCTGAGAAGGCAGCCAAGATGCCAAGTGCTGAAGAGGCTTCATAAGTTTTCCTCAAGTCAAAGCAAGATCAACTTGGATATCTTATTTAATCCACTTTGAGGACTGAGAAAGGATTGGCCACCCTGACTCAAAATCAAGAGTGCATGGAGAGGATCATTGAAACAAAGTTCTATGATCTTGACTTGAAGGTGACAAAAATGCAAACAGCTGTTTAGCAGCTCCATGATGAAGCTGAAGAGAGGAAAGGGAAAGCTACCACAGATGCTTTTCAGAGAGTGCCTAGGGCATAGAGATCTGCAGCAGTGCCTGTGACAGACACAAGAGCTACTGCGTTAGCACCTGCAGCCACAGCTTCAGTTGCGCTTCTAGTTGCAACTCCACCAGCTCCAACAACTTCAACAGATGCATTCGTCCTTAGAGTCCTCTCAAATCCGCCTCCCGAAGATCAAGCTTAGAGAGCCGCATAGCACTATGAATTTTCAAGCTTTTTGGTAACTTGTTGCCAAAGGGGGAGAAAGTGTATAGATCATAGGCTTCGAGAGAGAGAGAGAGAGAGAGAGAGAGAGCTTTGCTTCTTTTTGGCTCTTTTGCTACTTATTTGCTTTCTTGCTTGGATTATACTTTATGGTTATGTGTGTGAGATACTTGTATGGTCATGTGTTTGATCATATCATACTTAATGTTTTTGCTTGGATGATGATATTCTCTATCTCGTATGTATGATCATTCACACTTTGCCTTGGTGATGAGTGCATGTTCCATATTTTAACATTATGAGTGCTCCACCAAGATGTATGTGACATGGAAGAGTAACCCATGATCCTAATTGATTGGGCATTTGCATTCAAAAGAAAATTTTAAATAATGCACAAGTTTAGGGGAGCTCTTGCTTATCACATACTTCTCAAAGCGACAATGTATTTCATTCTTATTATCTTTTATCAAAGCTTTGATCTATATGTTATCAAAAAGGGGGAGATTGAAAGTGCAACTAATCCCTGGGTAGTTTTGGTAATTCTTAACAATATATAGCTCATTAAACTAATACTCTTTCAAGATGACTATTTCAGAAAGTTCAATGATTGGCATGGCATGGACTAGAGATGTGGACCCCTCAAAATGTTAAGGACACATATTGGCAAAAAGCTCAAGACTCTACATTTTTCATTTAAGTGACCAACTCACTTTTTGCCTATTACTGAAATCGTTCTCACTGAGTTCATGTGATCGGTCTCACCGAGATCAAGTTATGCCCTAACCCTAGCACATCGGTCTCACCGAGTTTATCATGTCGGTCCCGCTGAAAAGCCTAACATTCACATTTTTGAACTGAATCGGTGTGACCGAGTTTCACTATTCGGTCTCACCGAGTTTGGGAATCTGTGTGTAACGGTTAGATTTTGTGTGGAGGCTATATATACCCTCCACCCACTCTTCTGTAGCGACCAGACCTCAAACAGTCTGATCTATGTGCATCAGTGTCATCTCTGGATCGGTAATGCTGACACGCACAGTACTTGAAGGATTTATAACAGAGTAGCAATCACACACTTATTACATCGAATGTCTGAAAACAGAACCTATTACAATAAATATGGCTTAAGGCCATCTAATAACGATAACAGCAGAAGGCTTGGAAGATAAAGTGAGTCCATCAACTCCAACGGCATCACTAAGTATAAGACCACGACCTATGGCACCTTACTCATCGTTTGAAAAGTCTGCAACATGAACGTTGCAGCCTGAAAATGGGTCAGCACATGGAATATGCTGGCAATGTAACACATAGAGAGAAATGAACAGAAAAATGCTATCACTACATGCATATATGGCTGGTGGAAAGCTCTATGGTTACGGTTTTTCATAAAGCCAAATTTTCCCTACAACAAAGGTATAAATTTTATTTAACTATCCTGGTGGTTGTTAAACATTGAGAAGGTTCACCCAACTCAATCCCAATTAAGCATAAACATTAACCAACAAATTAAATTAAGTAACATGATGAGATTCACATGATAATCCAAGTACTAGATACTCAAAACGTCCTTAACCGGGGACACGGCTAACCATGATTAGTTTATACACTCTGCAGAGGTTTGCGCACTTTTGCCCACAAGACTCGATCTCCTCCATTGGAATTCTCGCACTACATGGTATTTGAGAAACGGACGACCGAGACACAGTCTTTCAGAAGCGTTAGCACCTTACGATGGGTAGACAGTTACACCTACTTTCCCCTACATCTATTAGTCTACCACTATAAGAGTTCACACGATTTAATAAACTATGCTAGAGCCCAGAGTAGCTTGCGGCTGCACACGGAAGTTTCTAGCATGAATAATCTCATGATCCCTTTGAGCCTGTGTGGCGGTCCATAGGAAAATCACACGGTACCCCGGGATTTCCAAAAATACAGGCAACACTGGGTTCCCCAGGTGCCTCAATCCACCCAGATGTGTATTAAAGTTGCCACCTTAAGTTGAACCATTAATTAACAAACTCGCATCTGTCATGGATACACTCACTTAGTCCACGTCTACTAGCATAGCATAGCAATATAAGCAAACGTAGAAGTAATTCCCAAGGGTTTGGTAATAAACAGGGCAATAGGTTCTACCTCATCAACTACTTCCCAACACCGACATGTTAATCAGATCCTAACCATGCAATTGTTTGAGGATTGATCTAATGCAATAAAACTGGGTAGTAAAGAGGTATGATCAAAGTGATACTTGCCTTACTGATGATCCGTGAAACCTAGAGACTCGTAGTAGCACGTTGCGCACTCCGGGTACTCTATCACAAACAAACAAGCATACAATAAGCACTCATCTAATGCATGGGTAAAACTCAAATAAGAGATCTAACCAGAAAGTTCAACTTAAGAACTCCGGTTTGCAAAAAGAATCAAATCAAACGAAGCGACAACACTCAAACGGCGAAAGAAACAAGCTTCATTTACTAATTTGGGCCTAAGTCAAATTTTATAGTAACAAAAACTTGTTTGAGTTGGTTAAACGGAAAGAGGGTTTTGATACAAAACTCTAGGCGCTTGAATCGCCTCATTCCGATAAACGAGCGAAAAGTTATACTAGAACGAAAATGGGATCAAAAATCGCGATCGAAAATAATCGCAAAAAACCCGAGAAAAAGAAAAATGGACAAACAGGCTAACAGACGAACGTTCGCTATCTGCGGCTAAACGGTGGAAACCATTCGTTAAAACGAATGAACGAACGCATGAGCGTTCGCTAAGTAACTAAACCGAGAAAAATTGACGAACCGATCTAAAAAAACGGATCTAGGGTTTTAAAAAAAACCGAACGGTTTTATAAAAAAACTGGTGGCGGCTACCTCGGGTCTGGTGCAGATTCCGGCGAGGTCGGCAAGGCGGCGGCGGCGGGCGGTGGAGTCGGCGGCGGCACGGGGCGACGGGGCGACTGCAACGCGGGGCAGCGGCGGCGGCAGCTAGGGTTAGGGTTTGGGGCGCGGGTGGGCTTCGGCGGCGGTGTGGACTTTGGGGCAGGGGGCCCCGGCTTATAAAGCCCCCCCACCCACCAGGCGGAGTCCCGCTTGGGTACGGCCCGGAGCCGGTTTGACTTTTTTTAATAATTACGATGTGCAGAAAAAGAAAGAAACGAAATACTAAACAGACTCCAAAAATCCCGAAATAAATTTTTCCCATCCTTTAAAAATAAGCCGGACAAGATGAACATTTATTTGGGCCTAAAATGTAATTTTGAGAAACACATATTTTTCCTAATTCAAATAAAATAGCGAGAAAACTCCAAAATAAAATCTTATTTGATTTTAATATTAAATCTTCAATATTTCTTTATTTTTGGGAAGTCATTTTATTCCCTCTCTTTTATTTTTATAAATAAATATACAAAGATAAAATAATTAAAATCAAATGATCCTATTTTCAAAATTTGAGAAAACTCAAGTATGATAATAACGAAATTCCCAACTCTCTCCATGGGTCCTTGAGTTGCGTAGAATTTCTAGGATCAAGCCAAAATGCAATAAAATATGATATGCAATGATGATCTATGTATAACATTCCAAATTGAAAATTTTGGGATGTTACAAACCTACCCCCCTTAAGATGAACCTCGCCCTCGAGATTCGGGTTGGCTAGAAAATAGGTGAGGGTGGTCCTTCAGTAGGTCTTCCTCTCGCTCCCAGGTGGCTTCATCCTCGGTATGGTGGCTCCACTGAACTTTGCAAAACTTGATAACCTTGCTGTGTGTGACTCGGCTAGCAAACTTGAGAATCTTGACTGGTTTCTCCTCATAGGTCACATCACTATCCAACTGAATCGCTTCCAGTGGCACTGTATCTCTCAGCGGTATATCGGCCATCTCTGTGTGGCACTTTTTCAACTGGGAAACGTGGAACACATCATGAACTCCTGACAATCCTTCAGGCAACTCTAGCTTGTAAGCAACTTCTCCCATACGCTCCAAAACTTTGTATGGTCCCATAAAATGTGGTGCTAACTTTCCCTTAACTCCAAAAAGCTTAACTCCTTGAAGTGGGGACACACGAAGATAAACTCTATCTCCGACTTCGTAAACTGTTTCCTTACGTTTAGAATCTGCATAGCTCTTCTGCCTGGACTGGGCTACCTTGAGCCTATTCTTTTCTGGCGCCGTTGCCGAGGAGGCTAGGTAAAGGGTACTCACACTCTGTTACTAAGCTCTTTTCTGGCGAGGTGAGTGCTTGAAGGTATATCTTTAGATCTTGCGATCGAATCTTTTTGTTTCTTGTTTTAGCACTAGTCTAGTTTATAAAAGAAAACTAAAAAATGGAGCTAAGTTTGTCTCATACGCTTCACCTTTTTAATATCTTTCGTGAGTATGATGGAAAGGATAATTGTGCTCAAGTGTTAGAAGAAGAATGCATTAAATTGTTTGGCACTAAATCTTTGAATGATGAGTATGATTGTAATGTTATTAGTACGAATTCTTTGAATATCCATGATGCTAATGATGATTGCACTAGTTATGATGAAAATATCTCTTATGAGCATGTCAACTTTTGTGGAGTGCATGTTTGCATGAACACACCAAATAGAGAAGATATTTATTGCAAGAGGCATAAGTACTTAGAAACCAAATTGTTGCAAGAAGAGCTAGATGAATGTGCTGAAAGATTCAATATTTTTCGCGCTCCTTGTGAACTTTGCAATGAACATGGTCATTTAAAGCTCCAATGCTATTTGTTTCATGATCAAGTCGTGTCCAAATATTGTGATATTTTGATTACCCTTGAGCATCATAAAGAGCTTAGCCTTCTTTTGGGTTATGAAGAAATGAAACGTATAACTGAGGGTATTCCAAAATTTAGTCTTGATAAAATTCTTGATTTTGATCTTGAGAAAATTTATATGTATTGTGCGGAGAATTGCATTGAAAATCCTTATATTGCCAATTATCTAAAGAAAAGAAAGCAAATGGAAGATTATGAGAATACTAATGAAAGGGAAGAGGCTTCCCAATCTCCTCCTATTATTTCCTATGATGAATCGGGTAACGAGGAGGAGCTTTCTATTCAGCAAATCTCATCAATAAGGAGCTCAAAGAGGAAGGTTGAACCTACACATAATCTGAAGAAGAAAAATAAAAGGAGGAGCAACAAAGGTAAAAAGGTATCCCTCCCAAATGATGTTGCTCCTACTACTACTTGTGATGATGATAATTGCTATACTATTGGTGCTATTCATATTTTTAATGATGAGAGTGATTATGCTTATGATATGAAAGGACCCAAGCTTGGGGAAGCTATGTTTGATGAGGATGAAATATTTGAGAATATATTTGCTGGAATTAATGTTTATCCCAAGCTTGGGGATGCTACGTTTAAAGAAGATGATATTTTTAGCATCCCAAGTTTTGATATGCAAAGTCGTTATGATAGCATGCCTCTTTATGATGATTATATTGATGAAAGTGGGTTTGGAAGAGTGTCAACTTTAGGAAGTAGTGATCCCACTATTTTGGAGGATGTTGAATCTTATTGTGATGAATATGAAAGTGGATTTGGAAGAGTGTCAACTTTATTTAGTGATTCCACTATCTTGGGAGAGGTTTCAATCGATTATGATGAGAACGAAGTTGCTACTTATGATGATTATTGTGATGAAACTTATGGTATAAAAGTAGTGATGATTATATTTATAAAACTTGTCATGATTATGATTACCCTTTTTCTGAACATTACTCTTTTAATGTGAAAACAATTTTTAGTGTTCAAGTCTCTTATGATACTCCTACTATTCCGAATGAGAGAATTTTGTTTATGTGGAGAGTAGTAAATTTTCTATGCTTGTAGATCATGAAAAGAATGCTTTAGGTGCTGGTTATATTGTTTAATTAATTCATGATGCTACTGAAAATTATTATGAGGGAGGAATATATGCTTGTAGGAATTGCAATAATATCAAGTTTCCTCTCTATGTGCTTAAAGTTTTGAAGTTATGTTTGTTTTACCTTCCTATGCAAGTTGATTCTTGTTCCCATAAGTTGTTTGCTCACAAAATCCATATGCATAGGAAGTGGATTAGACTTAAATGTGCTAGTCATATTCTTCATGATGCTCCCGTTATGTTTCAATTCTTATCTTTTATGTGAGCATCATTGTCATCGTCATGCCTAGCTAGAAAGGCGTAAAAGAAAAGCGCTTGTTGGGATACAACCCAATATTTATCCTTACTGTTTTTGTGTGTCCACATGATTATGCTACTATATTAATCATGTTTTATAGCTTTTGTTTCAATAAAGTGTCAAGTAGAACCTTTGGGAAGACTTGGGTGAAGTTTATATGATCTTGCTGTGAAAAACAGAAACTTTAGCGCTCACGAGAATAGCTGCCATTTTTTAATGGAGAGTGATTTTAGGTTTATTTATTTTGCAGATGATTAATAGACAAATTTCTCAGGTCCAGAAATTTATTTCATAATTTTTGGGGTTCCAGAAGTATACGTTTTATACAGATTACTACAGACTGTTCTGTTTTTGACAGATTCTGTTTTCTATGTGTTGTTTGCTTATTTTGATGCATCTATGGCCAGTATTAAGTGGTATGAACCATAGAGATGTTAGAATACAGTATATATTACACAAATATGAATTTAGAATGAGTTCGTTACAGTACCTAAGTGGTGGTTTTATTTTCTTATACTAACAGAGCTTACGAGTTTTGTGTTGAGTTTTGTGTGGTTGAAGTTTTCAAGTTTTGGGTAAAGATTCGATGGACTATGGAATAAGGACTGGAAAGAGCCTAAGCTTGGGGATTCCCAAGGCACCCCGAGGTAAAATTCAAGGACAACCAAGCAACTAAGCTTGGGGATCCCCGGAAGGCATCCCCTCTTTCGTCTTCGTTCATTGGTAACTTTACTTGGAGCTATATTTTTATTCACCACATGATATGTGTTTTGCTTGAAGCGTCAATTTCTTTTGTTAGTTTTTGTTTGCTTTTAGTTAGAATAATGTTTTGCATCTTTAGTTTCAATAAAAAAGTTAAGGATAGATTTTGCCATGCTTATTTTGCTAGTATACATGTTGCTGTTTGAAAACACAAAGTTTACCGCTGTTGCAAAAATTCCCTAGAAAATTAACAGAATGATATAACGTTGAATCTTCTTTAATATTAAGCTCTGATAAATTTATTACAGAGGTAATTTTAGTTCATAATTTTTGGAGTCAGGGAAGTATTGCTACTCTTGCATTCTTTACAGACTGTACTGTTTTGGCAGATTGCTGTTATGTTTGCATTGTTTGCATATGTTTGCTAGTTTAATGATTCTATTTGAGGATAGGAGTATTAAATATGCAGAGGCATTTAGTATTCAATGTTGAATAATAATGTTAGTGATTTGTTACAGTAGAAGATGATAAGGTTTTGCATTGGTTTATACTAACCTATCTCATGAGTTCTTGTTGAGTTTGTTGTGAATGAAGCTTTTGATAAAAAGAGAAACCATGATATGAGAGGAATTAAGGAGACACAAAAGTTCAATCTTGGGGATGCCCAAGGCACCCCAAGATAATATTTCAAGAAGTCTCAAGCATCTAAGCTTGGGGATGCCCCGGTAGGCATCCCACCTTTCTTCTTCAACATCTATCGGTTAGTATCGGTTGAGCCTAAGTTTTTGCTTCTTAACATGAGTTGTGATATCCTTGCATTGTAGTTTCCTTTAGCTTTCCTTGATGTTTGAATGAAGTATCAAGATCTGAAATCCTTTAATGGGAGAGAGCCATACACCAATAAGAATTTGCTAGAATACTCTATGTGCTTCACTAATATCCTTTGAGCGTGATAATTTTTGCTCTAGTACTTCACTTAGATCTTTTAGAGCACGGTGGTGGATTTGTTTTAAAGAAACTGTTGATCTCTCATGCTTCACTTAGATTATTTTGAGAGTTGTTAATAGCATAGTAATTTGCTTAAAGATAATATACTTGGTATTCAAGATATGTGAAACTTTCTTTTGAGTGCGTTGAATACTAAGATAAGTTTGATACTTGATAATTGTTTTGAGATATGGAGGTGATAATATCAAAGCAATGCTAGTTGGGGTGATTATGAATTTAAAGAATGCTTGTGTTAAAGTTTGTGATTCCCGTAGCATGCATGTATGGTGAACCGCTTGTGATGAAGTCGGAGCACAATTTTATTTATTGATTGTCTTCCTTATGAGTGGCAGTCGGGGACGAGCGATGGTCTTTTCCTACCAATCTAGCCCCCTAGGAGTATGCGTTTAATGCTTTGGTTTTTGATGACTTCTAAATTTTTGCAATAAGTGCATGAGTTCTTTTGATTAATGTTGAGTCCATGGATTATACGCACTCTCACCCTTCCGCCATTGCTAGCCTCTCTAATACCGCGCACTTTTCACCGGTATCATACACCCACCATATACCTTCCTCAAAACAGCCACCATACCTACCTATCATGGCATTTCCATAGCCATTCCGAGATATATTGCCATGCAACTTTCCACCGTTCCGTTCATATGACACTCATTACTTTTGTCATATTGCTTTTTGCATGAACATGTAGTTGACATTGTATTTGTGGCAAGGCCACCTTCATAATTTTCATACATGTCACTCTTGATTCATAGCATATCCCGGTACACCACCGGAGGCATTCATATAGAGTCATATTTTGTTCTAAGTATCGAGTTGTAATTGTTGAGTTGTAAGAAAAATAAAAGTGTGATGATCATCATTATTAGAGCATTGTCCCAGTGAGGAAAGGATGATGGAGACTATGATTCCCCCATAACTCGGGATGAGACTCCGGACTTTATGAAAAACAAAAATACATAAAAAAGGAGTGGCCAAAGAAAAAAAAGAAAAAAAAGAGAGAGAAAAAAAGAGAAAGGCCAAATAAAAAAAGGGAGAGAAAAAGAGAGAAGGGACAATGCTACTATCCTTTTTCCACACTTGTGCTTCAAAATTAAGCACCATGATCTTCATGATAGAGAGTCTCATATGTTATCACTTTCATATACTAGTGGGAATTTTTCATTATAGAACTTGGCTTGTATATTCCAATAATAGGCTTCCTCAAAAGTGCCCTAGGTCTTCGTGAGCAAGCAAGTTGGATGCACACCCACTTAGTTTCTTTTGTTGAGCTTTCATATACTTATAGCTCTAGTGCATCCATTGCATGGCAATCCCTACTCACTCACATTGATATCTATTGATGGACATCTCCATAGCCCATTGATACGCCTAGTTTATGTGAGACTATCTTCTCCTTTTTTGTCTTCTCCACAACCACCATTCTATTCCACCTATAGTGCTATGTCCATGGATCATGCTCATGTATTGCGTGAAAGTTGAAAAAGTTTGAGATTTCTAAAGTATGAAACAATTGCTTGGCTCGTCATCGGGGTTGTGCATGATTAAATACTTTGTGTGATGAAGATAGAGCATAGCCAGACTATATGATTTTGTAGGGATAACTTTCTTTAACCATGCTATTTTGAGAAGACATGATTGCTTTAATTAGTATGCTTGAAGTATTATTATTTTTATGTCAATATGAACTTTTGTCTTGAATCCTTTGGATCTGAATATTCATGTCACAATTAAGAAGATTTACATTGAAATTATGCCAAAGTATCACTCCGCATCAAAAATTCTTTTTTATCATTTACCTACTCGAGGACGAGCAGGAATTAAGCTTGGGGATGCTTGATACGTCTCCAATGTATCTATAATTTTTTATTACTCCATGCTACTTTATCTACTATTTTAGGCAATATTGGGCTTTATTATCCACTTCTATATTATTTTTGGGACTAACCTATTAACCGGAGGCCCAGCCCAGATTTGCTGTTTTATGCCTATTTCAGTGTTTCGAGGAAAAGGAATATCAGACGGAGTCAAAACGGAACGAAATCAACTAGAGAAGTTATTTTTGGAAGGAAAGCCACCCGATGGACTTGGAGTGCACGTCAAGAGATATGGGAGGTGCTCACGAGGGTGGGCCCCCCCAGGCGCACCCCCCTGCCTCATGGGACCCCCATAGCTCCACCGACGTACTTCCTGCATCCATATATACCTACGTACCCAAAAACTTCCAGAACAGAACCTAGACCGGGAGTTCCATCGCCGAAAGCCTCCAGAGCCACCAAAAACCAATCGGGGCCCTGTTCTGACACCCTGCCGGAGGGGGAACCCATCACCAGAGGCCATCTTCATCATCTCGGTGCTATCCATGACGAGGAGGGAGTAGTTCACCCTCGGGGCTGAGGGTATGTACCAGTAGCTGTGTGTTTGATCTCTCTCTCTCTCGTGTTCTCTCTCGTGTTCCCTCTATGGCATGATCTTGATGTATCCCGAGCTTTTCTATTGTAGTTGGATCTTATGATGTTTCTCCCCCTCTACTCTCTTGTGATGAATTGAGTTTCCCCTTTGAAGTTCTCTTATCGGATTGAGTCTTTTATGAGAACACTTGATGTATGTCTTGCCGTGATTATCTGTGGTGACAATGGGATATCATATGCCACTTGATGTATGTATTGGTGATCAACTTGCGGGTTTCGTGACATTGGGAACCTATGCATAGGGGTTGGCTCACGTTCTTGACTCTCCGGTAGTAGCTTTGGGGCACTCTTTGAAGTACTTTTATGTTGGTTGGATGAATCTGAGATTGTGTGACGCATATCGTATAATCATGCCCACGGATACTTGAGGTGACAATGGAGTATCTAGGTGACATTAGGGTTTTGGTTGATTTGTGTCTTAAGGTGTTATTCTAGTATGAACTCTATGATGGATTGAGCGGAAAGAATAGCTTTATGTTATTTTACTACGAACTCTTGAATAGTTAGAACAGAAAGGATAACTTTGAGGTGGTTTCGTACCCTACCATAATCTCTACGTTTGTTCTCCGCTATTAGTGGCTTTGGCGTGACTCTTTGTTGCATGTTGAGGGCCTGTTATATGATCTATATATGTTATTATTGTTGAGAGAACTTGCACTAGTGAAAGTATGAACCCTAGGCCTTGTTTCCTATCATTGCAATATCGTTTACGCTCACTTTTACCACCTGTTACCTTGCTGTTTTTACAATTTCAGATTACAAAAACCTATATCTACTATCTATTTTGCACTTGTATCTTCATCTCTTCGCCGAACTAGTGCACCTATACAATTTACCATTGTATTGGGTGTGTTGGGGACACAAGCGACTCTTTGTTATTTGGTTGCAGGGTTGCTTGAGAGAGACCATCTTCATCCTACGCCCCCTACGGATTGATAAAACTTAGGTCATCCACTTGAGGGAAATTTGCTACTGTCCTACAAACATGTGCACTTGCAGGCCCAACAACGTCTACAAGAAGAAGGTTGTGTAGTAGACATCACCTATCGCAAATAAACTTAACCTTCTCTTCAGACTCTTTAATCAAATCCGGTCCAAACAACTGACGGTCTCCAACTTCATCCCACAACAATGATGTCCTGCACCTCCTTCCGTACAAGGCTTCAAAAGGGGCCATCTTCAAATTGGATTGATACCTGTTGTTGTAAGAGAACTCTGCATATGGCAAATTGTCGTCCCAACTAGATCCATAATCTAGCGCACAAGCTCTCAACATGTCCTGCAGAATCTGATTGACTCTCTCGGTCTGTCCATCTATCTGTGGATGAAAGGCTGTACTAAACTCAAGCCTGGTACCCAAAGTTTCGTGCAACTGATTCCAGAACTTTGAGGTAAACTGGGTTCCTCTATCTGATACAATGGTCCTCGGAACTCCATGCAGACATACGATCCTGGTCATGTATATATTTGCCAACTTAGCACTTGTATAAGTGGTCTTCACTGGGATGAAATGAGCTACCTTCGTCAAACGGTCGACTACAACCCATATTGAGCCATAGCTTGAATGAGTCCTGGGCAATCCCGTGATATAATCCATGCCTAGCTTATCCCACTTCCATTCAGGTACCGGCAATGGCTGTAGCAATCCTGCTGGCTTCTGATGCTTTGCCTTTACTCTCTGACATACATCACAAACTGCTACATACTCCGCAGTATCCTTCTTCATTCCGGTCCACCAGAAAGTGACCTTCAAATCCAGATACATCTTGGTATTTCCTGGGTGAATCGAATACGGTGAATCATGGGCCTCTTGCAGAATCAACTTCCTGATCTCCGGGTTATTTGGCACATAAACGCGGTCCTCAAACCATAAGGTATCATGCTCATCCTCACGAAATCCCTTAGCTTTTCCTTTGCTCATCTTCTCCTTTATCTCGGCAATCTCCTTGTCCATCTTCTGAGCTTCTCTGATCGTATACATCAAAGTAGATTGAATCTCCAATGCTGCTACATAGCCTCTCGGAACTATCTCCAAACATAGCTTGCGAAGATCCTCAGCTAACTCCTTGGGTAACTCTCCAGTCATGAGAGTGTTGACATGGCTCTTGCGGTTTAACGCATCGGCTACTACGTTAGCCTTTCCGGGGTGATAATGCAATCTCATATCATAATCCTTAATGAGCTCCAACCGTCTCCTTTGCCTGAGATTCAACTCCTTCTGTGTGAAGATGTACTTCAAACTCTTGTGATCCGTGTACACCTCACAATGGTTTCCGATGAGAAAGTGTCCATGTCTTCAATGCATGCACTACGGCTGCTAACTCCAAATCATTGGTGGCATAATTCAACTCATGGGGCTTAACTTGTCGTAAGGCATACGAAACAACTCTTCCCTCCTGCATAAGCACTGCTCCAAGTCCTCGACGAGAAGCGTTGCAATATACTTCATAATCCTTGCGCTGATCTAGCAGAATCAACACTGGTGATGTAACCAAACGTTTCTTCAACTCCTAGACACTGGCCTCACATTCCTCAGTCCAATTGAACTCGGTGTCCTTCTTCAACAATTCCGTCATGGGTTTTGCAATCTTCGAGAAATTCTCAATGAACCTCCGGTAGTATCCTGCGAGTCCAAGAAAACTCTGACTCCAACTGTTGTGGGTGCTTCCCAATTTGTCATGGTGACAACCTTGGTGGGGTCTACTACTATTCCTTCTCCGGATATCACATGTCCGAGAAATCCGAGTTCTTTCAACCAAAACTCGCACTTGCTAAACTTGGCATATAGCTGATGTTCTCTAAGCTTCCCAAGTACCAAATGCAAATGCTCCTTATGCTCCCCTCCATTCTTCGAGTAGACCAAAATATCATCAATGAACACCACGACGAACTTATCCAAAAACTCCATAAACACTTTGTTCATCATATTCATGAAATAGGCAGGTGCGTTAGTAATACCAAAGGACACAACGGTATACTCGTATAGCTCGTACCTTGTGGTAAAAACTATTTTAGGTATATCCTACTCCCGAATCTTCAACTGGTGGTATCCTGATCGCAGATCGATCTTGGAGAATACTTTAGCTCCTTGCAATTGGTCAAACAAATCATTGATCATTGGAAGTGGGTACTTGTTCTTGATTGTTACCTCATTCAATCTTCGATAATCAACAACCATCCTCAACGATCCATCCTTCTTCTCCACTAGAAGCACTGGTGATCCCCAAGGTGACGAACTTGGGCGAATTAACCTTTATCCAGTAACTCCTTAATCTATTTCTTGATTTCCTCCAAATCCTTTGCAGGCATCCTGTACAGTCTCTTAGATATCGGCCCGGTGCCTGGCAAAAGCTCAATCAAAAACTTAATTTCTCTATCCGGGGGCATGCCTGGCAACTCTTATGGAAATACGTCAGGGAAATCCTTCACCACTGGTACTTCCTCCTATACAACTCCTGATAAGGAATTTACTTGAGTCCTCCTCAACTCATGTCGGGATACATACTTAATCCTTCTTCCTTCTGGGGTGGTAAGCAAAATCGACTTACTGGCGCAATCAATGTTTCCTCCATACATCGATAGCCAATCCATACCCAGAATCACATCCAAACCTTGTGACTCCAAAATTATTAGATCCGAGGGGAAAACATGCCTACCTATGGTCAATGGCATCTGAAAACATCCTTGACTGGCCATATACTCTGCTCCTGGTGAGCTTACTAACATAGGTGTTCTAAGAACTTTGGTGGGCAGTTTATACTTATCCACAAATCCCATTAATATATATGAATGCGATGCACCAGTATCAAAAAGAACGATTGCAGTAAATGACTTAACCAAGAACTTACCTATTACTGCATCTGGCTGGGCTTCAACCTCCTCCACGTTAATGTGGTTCACCTGTACCCTGTTGAAAGGGTTCGGCTTCTTCCCAGAGCTTCCATTGCCATTTCCATTCTTAGCTTCAAGACATTCTTTGGCATAATGTCCAGTCTTCTGGCACTTGTAGCAAGTGATGTGGCTCAGGTCTTTCTTGGCGGGGTTGATGGGTTGGTACGGTTCTGGCCATTGCTTCCTCCATTACCATTCCCATTCCTGGGGACACCATGGTTGTGCGAACTACCTCCATTATGAGTGTGGCCTCCATGGGTATGCTGAAAAGGTCCTCCCGAGTTCGGGGTAAAACGAGGCTTCTGCTGAGCTCCAGAATTGTACTTCCCTTGTCCATACTTCCTCTTGCGGCTGTCAATCTGCTGTTGCTTCCCTTCAATCATGAGAGCTCTATCTACCAACTCTTGGTAGTTGTTGAAGGTTTCCACCATCAACTGCATGCTCAGCTCATCATTCAGTCCTTCCAGAAACTTCTCCTGCTTAGTTGCATCCGTAGCAATGTCATCTGGGGCATAACATGCTAGTTTACTAAAATCATCCACATACTGGCCAACTGTACGTCCTCCTTGGCGCAAGTTGCGGAACTCATGCTTCTTCATGGCCATTGCTCCTACTGAAACATGGGCAGTGCGGAAAGCCTACTGAAACTGGTCCCATGTGACAGTGTCGATGGGGTAAGTGGCTGTGAAATTCTCCCACCATGATGTTGCGGGTCCATCAAGCTGATGTGCGGCAAAATGCACTCTCTCTGCATCTGTGCATCCTGCAGTTGTTAACTCCCTCCCAATCTTGAGGAGCCAATCATCTGCAACCATCGGCTCGGTGCTACTGGAGAACACCGGCGGATTAAGCCTTAAGAAATGGGCTAAGTGATCAACAGGTGGTGGTGGTGGTGGGTTGTTGTTGTTGTTGTTGTTGTTCCCCTGATTTTGATTCTAGACTAGTATCTACATCAATGCATTCTGCTGCTGGATCAACTGAGTGAGCTCCGGTGGGAAAGCAAATCCATTGTCGCGTCTCGGAGGCATCTGAGGGTTTAGGAAGGATGAGAATACAGAATAGAATGAGGTCCAGAGAGAAAAACACTACCCATATGCACATGAGGCAAACACAAACAATTTCACATCAATCAATTCAAACAAGGGCATACAACGGTCTAACTATCATTACAAAAGTTCTTGGACTATACTATATACATGGGGGAATACTACTACTGTTATGGTGGTCGGCTAGAAAAATTGATCGGTCGAAGACTCCATGATATCTGCTCCAGCTTCATCAACAAAGTCATCATTGCTATCGTCCGGGTCTAAGTCGGTGTCGTCGTTGATGATGTAGTTCTCCGGGCAAGTGCAATTGTCGTCTTCTCCTCCTGGTGCGGGGAATCCCATGAATACTTTTAGCTTCTTCTTCAGGTCATCATTCTTCTCCAATAGTGTTGCAATCTCCTCCTCGTATCCATCGCGTGTATTCTTGAGTTCTTCTTCCAGCTCCATGATCTTGGCCATTGCCTTCTTCAGATCTATCATGCTTGCGCACATCTGGTTCTCCTAGCGTTGAATGTGCTGGTTTAACTCCTGGATGAAAGCTACAATTGATCTATCCTTCCTAGTGCTGATCATCTCCCATTGCTCATGTCGGTGCCCACAAATCTGGTAGATAGTATCCTTGAGATCCTTGTGGTAAACTTCTCCAATGCGTCCCATGGCGATGTGGGCTACCATGCTCTTTCCTAGACTCCAGTTTGGTGCATCAAAGGAAAACTCTATGGGCTCAGTGACTGGCATGAACGTCCTTCCTGGAACTTGAAATTGAATCATCCAATGCTCTTCTTCTGGTAAAGTGGCGATGTAGGTTTCGGTGAAGCTTGGTACTCCGATGTTTAGGTATCTAGTGACTTCCTTCAAGTGGTGTCCAAAAGGTGTATCTTCATCCGGTTGCGTGAACTTGTTCCTTGCATCCGCCATCCTAAAAGAGTAGAAAAGGAGAGGAGTCCGAAATGAGAAGAGAATAGTGATCTAGGGCTTTAGCTTAGTGGTCGTGTCCTATAGTCAGCGTGTGCTCTGATACCATCTTGTAGCGACCAGACCTCAAAGAGTCTGATCTCTGTGCATCAGTGTCATCCCTGGATCGGTAATGCTGACACGCACAATACTTGAAGGATTTATAACAAAGTAGCAATCACACACTTATTACATCGAATGTCTCAAAAGAGAACGTATTACAATAAATATGGCTTAAGGCCATCTAATAACGATAACAGCGGAAGGCTTGGAAGATAAAGTGAGTCCATCAACTCCAACGGCATCACTGAGTATAAGACCATGACCTATGGCACCTTACTCGTCGTCTGAAAAGCCTGCAACATGAACGTTGCAGCCCGAAAACGGGTCAGCACATGGAATATACTGGCAATGTAACACATAGAGAGAAATGAACAGAAAAATGCTATCACTACATGCATATATAGCTGGTGGAAAGCTCTATGGTTACGGTTTTGCATAAAGCCAATTTTTTCCTACAACAAAGGAATAAATTTTATTTAACTATCTTCGTGGTTGTTAAACATTGAGAAGGTTCACCCAACTCAATCCCAATTAAGCATAAACATTAAACCCAAAAAATTAAATTAAGTAACATGATAAGATTTACATGATAATCCAAGTACTACATACTCAAAACGTCCTTAACCGGGGACACGGCTAACCATGATTAGTTTATACACTCTGCAGAGGTTTGCACATATTTCCCCGCAAGACTCGATCTTCTCCGTTGGAATTCTCGCGCTACATGGTGTTTGAGAAACGGATGACCGAGACACAGTCTTTCAGAAGCGTTAGCACCTTACGATGGGTAGACAGTTACACCTACTTTCCCCTACATCTATTAGTCTACCACTATAAGAGTTCACACGATTTAATAAACTATGCTAGAGCCCAGAGTAGCTTGCGGCTGCACACGGAAGTTTCTAGCATGAATAATCTCATGATCCCTTTGAGCCTGTGTGGCGGTCCATAGGAAAATCACACGGTACCCCGGGATTTCCAAAAATACAGGCAACACTGGGTTCCCCAGGTGCCTCAATCCACCCAGATGTGTATTAAAGTTGCCACCTTAAGTTGAACCATTAATTAACAAACTCGCATCTGTCATGGATACACTCACTTAGTCCACGTCTACTAGCATAGCATAGCAATATAAGCAAACGTAGAAGTAATTCCCAAGGGTTTGGTAATAAACAGGGCAATAGGTTCTACCTCATCAACTACTTCCCAACACCGACATGTTAATCAGATCCTAACCATGCAATTGTTTGAGGATTGATCTAATGCAATAAAACTGGGTAGTAAAGAGGTATGATCAAAGTGATACTTGCCTTGCTGATGATCCGTGAAACCTAGAGACTCGTAGTAGCATGTTGCGCACTCCGGGTACTCTTTCGCAAACAAACAAGCATACAATAAGCACTCATCTAATGCACAGGTAAAACTCAAATAAGAGATCTAACCAGAAAGTTCAACTTAAGAACTCCGGTTTGCAAAAAGAATCAAATCAAACGAAGCAACGAAACTCAAACGGCGAAAGAAAGAAGCTTCATTTACTAATATGGACCTAAGTCAAATTTTATAGTAACAAAAACTTGATTGAGTTGGTTAAACAGAAAGAGGGTTTTGAGACGAAACTCTAGGCGCTTGAATCACCTGATTCCGATAAACGAGCGAAAAGTTATACTAGAACGAAAATCGGATCAGAAATCGCGATCGAAAATAATCGCGAAAAACCTGAGAAAAAGAAAAACGGACGAACGTTCGCTGTCTCGGGTTTAATGGTGGAAACCGTTCGTTAAAACGAACGAACGAACGAGTGTTCGCTAAGTAACTAAACCAAGAAAAACCGACAAACCGATCTAAAAAACGGATCTAGGGTTTTAAAAAACTGAACGGTTTTATAAAAAAACCCGGCGGCGGCTACCTCGGGTTTGGCGTGGATTCCGGCGAGGTAGGCGAGGTGGCGGCGCGGCGCGGGACGGCGGCGGTGGAGGGGTCGGCGGCATCGCGGGGCGATGAGGCGGCGGCAGCGCGGGGCGGCGGCAGCTAGGGTTAGGGTTTGGGGCGTGGGTGGGCTTCGGCGGCGGTGTGGGCTTTCGGGAAGGGGGGCCTGGCTTATAAAGCCCCCCCCCCCCGGGCGGAGTCCTGCTCGGGTACGGCCCGGAGTCGGTTTGACTTTTTTTTAATAATTACAACATGCAGAAAAAGAAAGAAAAGAAATACTAAACGGGCTCCAAAAATCCCGAATTAAATTTTCCCCGTCCTCTAAAAATAAGCCGGACAAGATGAACATTTATTTGGGCCTAAAATGCAATTTTGAAAAATGGGTATTTTTCCTAATTCAAATAAAATAGTGATAAAACTCCGAAATAAAATCTTGTTTGATTTTAATATTAAATCTTCAATATTTCTTTATTTTTGGGAAAGTCATTTTATTCCCTCTCTTTTATTTTTATAAAAGAAATATGTGAAGATCAAATAATTAAAATCAAATGATCCTATTTTCAAAATTTGAGAAAACTCAAGTATGAAAATAACGAAATTCCCAACTCTCTCCGTGGGTCCTTGAGTTGCGTAGAATTTCTAGGATCAAGCCAAAATGCAATAAAATATGATATGCAATGATGATCTATGTATAACATTCCAAATTGAAAATTTTGGGATGTTACAAACCTACCCCCCCCCTTAAGATGAATCTCGCCCTCGAGATTCGGGTTGGCTAGAAAATAGGTGAGGGTGGTCCTTCAGTAGGTCTTCCTCTCGCTCCCAGGTGGCTTCATCCTCGGTATGGTGGCTCCACTTAACTTTGCAAAACTTGATAACCTTGCTGCGTGTGACTCAGCTGGCAAACTCAAGAATTTTGACTGGTTTCTCCTCATAGGTCAAATCACTATCCAACTGAATCGCTTCCAATGGCACTGTATCTCTCAGAGGTATATCGGCCATCTCTGCGTGGCACTTATTCAACTGGGAAACATGGAACACATCATGAACTCCTAACAATCCTTCAGGCAACTCTAGCTTGTAAGCAACTTCTCCCATACGCTCCAAAACTTTGTATTGTCCCACAAAACATGGTGCTAACTTTCCCTTAACTCCAAAACGCTTAACTCCTCAAAGTGGGGACACACGAAGATAAACTCTATCTCCGACTTTGTAAACTGTCTCCTTACATTTAGAATCCGCATAGCTCTTCTGCCTAGACTGGGCTACCTAGAGCCTATCACGAATCAACTTAACCTTCTCTTCAGACTCTTTAATCAAATCCGGTCCAAACAGCTAATGGTCTCCAACTTCATCCCACAACAATGGTGTCCTGCACCTCCTTTCGTACAAGGCTTCGAAAGGGGCCATCTTCAAACTGGATTGATAATTGTTGTTGTAAGAGAATTCTGCATATGGCAAATTGTCGTCCCAACTAGATCCATAATCTAGCGCACAAGCTCTCAACATTTCCTCCAGAATCTGTTGTTGTAAGAGAACTCTGCATTTGGGATGTTACAAACCTACCCCCGTTCCAGAATGTGCCTACACTTCTAGCATTCATTTTCTGAGAGAGAACTACCTACTCATGTGTTGAGACCAAGACATTCCAATCCAACCACAAGAATCTTGATCTCTAGCTTTCCCCAAGTTGCTTTCCACTCAAATCATCTTTTCATCATAGCCAAATCTGTGAGAGAGAGTTGAGTGTTGGGCAGACTATCATTTGAAGAACAAGAGCAAGGAGTTCATCATCAACACACCATCTATTACCTTTTGGAGAGTGGTGTCTCCTAGATTAGTTAGGTGTCACTTGGGAGCCTCCGTCAAGATTGTGGAGTTGAACCAAGGAGTTTGTAAGGGCAAGGGGATCACCTACTTCGTGAAGATCTAACCAAGTGAGACAAGTCCTTCGTGGGCGATGGACATGGTGGGATAGACAAGGTTGGTTCTTCGTGGACCCTTCATGGGTGGAGCCCTCCATGGACTCGCGCAGTCGTTACCCTTCGTGGGTTGAAGTCTCCATCAACGTGGATGTACGATAGCACCACCTATCGGAACCACGGCAAAAATCTCCGTGTCTACATTGCGTTTGCTCCCTCCAAATTCATCCCCTTTACCTTCATATGCAATGATTTACATTTCGCTGCTATACTCTTAGAATTGCATGTGTAGGTTGATTGCTTGACTAGTGTTAAGTTGCTAAAATCTGTCAAGACTTAAAATTGGGAAATGGCTAGATTTTTATTTGGTCAAGTAGTCTAATCACCCCCCTCTAGACATACTTTTGATCGTACACTCTCTTTGATCTTCTATACAATGTTCTCCTCGATGTTCTTGGATTTCTATTTGATGTAATCACTTTTTATGGTGTGTTTGTTGGGATCCGATGAATTCTGAGTTAATGATCAGATTATCCATGAATATTATTTGAGTTTTCTCTGAACTCTTGTTTTCATGATTATTATAGATTCATATTTCTCTCTGATATATTGATTTGGTTTGGCCAAGTAGATTGATTTATCTTGCAATGGGACAGGTGCTTTGTAATGGGTTCGATCTTGCAGTGCTCAATCCCAGTGACAGAAGGGGACATGGCATTCATTGTATAGTTGCTATTAATGATAAAAAGATGGAGTTTATTCATGCGTGAGTTTACTTTGTCTACATCATGTCATCTTGCTTAAGGTGTTACTCTGCATGCATGTTGGATAGCGATCGATTTGTGGGGTAATAGTAGTAGATGCAGGCAGGAGTCAGTCTACTTCTCTCAGACGTGATGCCTATATACATGATCATTGCCTTGGATATCGTCATGATTATTCGCTTTTTTATAAATTTCCTAATAATAATTTGTTTACCCACTGTATGCTATCTTCATGATAGAATCCTCTAGTGAAAACTATGGCCCCCAGGTCTACCTTTATCATATATTAAAATCCAAAAAATATCTTGCTGCACTTTTTATATATTTATTTTATTTTGTATTTTTATTTATTGATCTACGACTAGGAAATTTGATCTTGAAAATAACCGCCGAGGGATTGACAACCCCTTGTTCGAGTTGGGTGCAAGTATTTGTTATTTTGTGTGGAGGTGATGGCATCGAGGTGTTGC
This sequence comes from Triticum dicoccoides, assembly GCF_002162155.2. Classification (NCBI taxonomy): domain Eukaryota; kingdom Viridiplantae; phylum Streptophyta; class Magnoliopsida; order Poales; family Poaceae; genus Triticum; species Triticum dicoccoides. The sequence goes on from NC_041393.1 coordinate 483,303,702, forward strand.
TTGGTTCTCCTACTGGATTGATAACCTTGGTTCTTAACCGAGGGAAATACTTATCTCTACTGTACTACATCATGATCTCCTCTGCGGGGAAATCCCAACACAGCTCACAAGTAGCAGGAAGAATTTCTGGCGCCGTTGCCGGGGAGACATCATCAACGTCTATCAAGTACCTACGCATAAAATCACATCTTCTTGCATTTACATTATTTGCCTTTTGCCTCTCGTTTTCATCTCCCCCACTCCCAAAAACTTTTCACAAAAATATTTTATGTTTACCTTTTTCTTGTTTGCTTTTTGTTTGATTGTTATCTTGTTTGCCTAGTCATGATGTCTCGAGAAAATCATGATACCTCTTATCATAAAATTTCAGCCCAAATGTTAAAAAATACCAAAGATTACATGTCTACGCAATTTGAGCACAACAATTTTTTTTACTAAAGAACTTAAAGAACACTCTACCTTGTTGGACGCTATTGCAAAACAACTCAATGATGTTAGTGAAGAAGTTGCTACTCTTAAATCTCAATTTTCTCTTACTGAAAAATTTCTAGGGAAAATTTCTGATGAGCAAGCTATGCTAGTAAATCGAATGGCAGCTAAGCTGGAATCGTATGCACTTAGTAATGATGAAGATGTTAAAATGATTAGTGTTTCTTCCATTTACTCCTTGTTTAGTAATGTTAAAATTTATGATAAGGGGACTGAAGAAGAGTCAACTTTAGCTATAAGGCGTCCCATGGTTCGGAGGGTGATAATCTTGATGAAAAAATTGATAAAAGTGGGTTTGGAGAGGTCAAAATTTTAAATAGTGATGTGCCCACTCTTTTGGATTACAAAGACTTCAATTATGATAGTCTTTCTTTGATTGAGTGTATTTATTTGTTGCAATCCATGCTTAATTCACCCAATGCTTATGAACAAAATAAGGTTCTTACTAAACTTATTGTAGAAGTGATGATGAAAGCTTTAGAAGAAAAGCTAGAACTAGAAAATTCAATTCCTAGAAAATTATATGATGAGTGGGAACCCACCATTAAAGTCAAGAATAAAAATTATGAGTGCAATGCTTTACGTGATTTGGGTGGTAGCGTTTCCACAATACCAAAATCTCTATGTGATGTGCTAGGTTGTCACATCCCTAGCTTCTGGTTTGCTCTGAGCTAGCTAGTCATGTGTTGCATCATGTTTAAATTTCAGTTAAACCTGAAATGGGGATTGTTTAAACCCTAGCACCAAATGAATTCAAATAGGCTCAAATAAAATCATTTTCAATAAACCCAAAATGCCTTTGAAAATGTTCATGATTTCTGATAAAGGTGAAAACCTCTGCCAAAAATGATGAACATATTTATAGGTCATTTCTGGATTTTTGAATTAACTCATATTGTATTTGAATTGGGTCATTTAAATCTTATAAATATTTTAAATGCTCTAATAATTCTGAAACTAGTTGGGGCTGTTGGAAATAATTTTCACAGTGCCACAAATATTTTCAGGATTTTTAATAATGCTCTGGCATTTTTAGTAAAGCCAAAACAATTGCAGAAAATAGAAAATGGAATTAAAAGATAGTGAGAAAAACTGACTGGCGCTTACCTGCAGCCCATACGGTGCCTCAGCTGGCCCAGCACTGTGTGGCCCACTGGCCCACAGTGCCAGTCACCCTCCTCCTTGCGCCAGAAGGACGCCGGCGTGTCGCCCATGTGCGCACTCTCGGCCACCTCCTGCTTCCACCTCCTCCTGCCTCCCTGCCCGCTTCTCGACCCCCTGGAGATGCCACGCAGCCCCCCTGGCCCCCTCTCACCCTCTCCCATGCCTTCTCCCCTCCTCTGCTCTCTCTCCCTCTCGCAACCGAGCGCTGCCATCGACGCCGTTCACCACCACCGCGCCCACCGCCGTCGCATCTCTCCCCTGAGCTATCTAGAAGAACCGCCTCGGTCCCCTCGTCCTCTCCACCGAGCTGTACGACGCCGGAGGCCCTAGAACATCGCCATCACTGTCGTCATCAACCTCTGCCCCGACGATCGCCGCCGTCAAATTCGTCGCCGTCCGGCCTCCCCCGAGCCCACCGAGAATCTCTTCGTGACCGTGGTGAGCCCCCGGTCATATTCTCCCTAACCCCGCTTCCGTTTGGTCACCGTAGCCGTTGTCCCCTTGCTTACCATAGCCGCCGCCACACGGGCTCGTCGCCGGCGAAGCCCCAGTGACCTTTTGGTCCCACGCGTGTGTCCGTTGCACTCGCAACGTCCCGTAGAGCAAAACTAGTGCGACAACCGTCTCGTTTGCACACTGCAGTACCGGTCCCGCGAACCCCCGAGCTCCGACCGCCGCTCGGCTCGACGCCGTCATTGTTCCCGGCCACCCCAGCTCCAACCACTATCACCATTGGATGCGCCACACCACCAGCTACCCGTAGCACCCACCCGCGCATCGAACCGTGCTCGGGGAAGCGTTTCCGACGCTCTCTGTCCTCTCAGCCTCGCCGGCGGCTCAACGCCGGCAGGTTTGACCTGCTGACCAAGTTGATCCCAGGTGGGCCCAGTTTGACCCCGCTGGGTCCATGACAAATGGGACCCGCCTGCTAATTAAGTTAGGATTAGGACTAACTAAAATTAGTTAGACTAATAACACTGACATGCGGGACCCATGGTCAGTTTGACCTGGACCGCCCAGTTGACCTGCTGACATCATAGTGATGTCATGCTGATGCAGTAATTCTTCTGGAATTTAAATAAATCTTAAATGGTTTATTTATTTCAGAAAATGTTATAAACTTCTAAAATTCATATAAATTCAACCGTAACTCAGAATGAAATAATTTATATATGAAAAATTATCAGAAAAATCCAATCTATCCATCTGTATCATTTTCATGCATGTTAGAACAACTTATGGCTGCTGTTTAGGACAAATCATATAAATGGCATTTGAATTTCACATATGGAGTTTGGATTTGAACTTAGGGTTCAAACCAACTTCATTTAACTTTGTTGCTAGCTGCATTAGCTCAAAACACCAGCATGTTGCCATGTCATGATCATGCATCATAATGTGCATTGCATTGATTGTGTTTCTTCTCTATTGCCGGTAATTGTTCCCTCTCAGTAGACGTGGTTCCGACGATGAGATCGATGACACCGATGAAGAGCTATACTATCTTCAGAAGTGCCAGGCAAGCAAAAACCCCTTGTTCATTCCGATACAATCCCACTCTCTCGCTCCTGCTCTCTTTTACTGCATTAGGACAACAATGATTCAACTGTTACATGCTGCGGTAGTTGAACCCCTTTCCTCTGCATGACCTGTCATTGCCATAGTAAATAGATGAAACCCACTAGCATGAGTAGGAGTTGTTTGAGCCCTGATGTGCCTACTCATTAATGCTTGTTTGTCATGCCTGCTACTGCTTAGAGTTGAGTCAGGTATGATTCATCGGGGATGAATCAGAGGTGTGTGAACATGTCCTACTGTGCATGAGCTAAGTGTGTGAACACGATTTGGTAAAGGTAGCGGTGAGAGGCCATGTAGGAGTACATGGTGGGTTGTCTCATTGCAGCCGTCCTTAGGAACTGAGTTTTGTGTTTGTGATCCATGATTCAGCTACTACCATGCATTGGGCCCTGAAATATGACCCCGCTCGACTTCTTAATCACCCTTGTCCTCGGTCCAGGAGTTGCAAGTAGTTTCTGGTGTTTGTAGTATGCTGGAGGCCGTGGGCAGCGCTGACCCGAGGGGTGGGTTGTGATCCGGTAGGCACGTGGCCGGGTATACCGGGCACCCGTTTGGTGTCACGGAACCCTGTACACATCGTTCGGGGCCGTATGTGGAAACCTCGGCCGGACTCCCTGCGGATGGAACCTGAATAGGCGATAAACCTGGACTAGAGACTTGAGTGTTTAGGTAGGTCGTGGTCTACACCCACGTCGAATTTCGCTTGAAGTCTGCCGAGCACATGTTGTGTGCAGACGCTAAGTGGTGTAAACATGTATGAAGAAGTACACCCCTGCGGGGTTAACATCATCTATTCGAATAGCCGTGTCCGTGGTAAAGGACTTCTGGGTTGCCTATATCAGTTCATAGACAAGTGGAAGTGGATACTTTAAAATGCGCAAGATAAGCATGAGTGCTATGGATGGCGTTCTCGTAGGGAGACGGGAGCGGATCCATAGTGGTGTATTGATATGGTGAATATGTGGACTCGTGTGCGCCACCTCAAAAGAGTTACTTGCAATCATAGTTTAGGATAGCCACTGAGTCAAAGCTGGCTTGCTGCAGTTAAACCCCACCATCCCCTTTGTTGATAATGATGCATATGTAGTTAGTTTTGATGTAAGTCTTGCTGGGTACATTTGTACTCACGTTTGCCTATTTTACGTTTTTGCAGAGACATCCGTCTCACTAGTAGTTCCGCGTGGACTTCGACGTTTAGCTTGTTACCTCAGCTACGATCTTGTGCCTCGGTGGGATCTGGTAGACAGTCGGGATTCTCAGCCTTTTTCATTTGTAGTTGTCTGTACTCAGACATGTTAAGCTTCCGCATGTGTTTGACTTGTATGCTCTGAATGTTGGGTCGTGAGACCCATGTTTGTAATATCTCGCTCCTCGGAGCCTATTGAATAAAATACTTGAGTTGTAGAGTCATGTTGTGATGCCATGTTGTATTTGCACATATCAAGCATATTGTGTGTATGTTATTGAAATGCTTGGTATGTGTGGGATCTGACTATGTAGTTGTTTATCCTTGGTAGTCTCTCTTACCAGGAAATGTCTCCTAGTGCTTCCACTGAGCATTGGTAGCTTGCTACTGCTCCGGAACACTTAGGCTGGCCGGCATGTGTCCTTCTTCATTCCTGTGTCTGTCCCTTCGGGGAAATGTCACGCGGTGTCTATCGGAGTCCTGTTAGCCTGCTACAGCCCGGTTTACCGGAGTCCTGCTAGCCCAGTTGCTACAGCCCGGATTCACTCGCTGATGACCGACACGTTCGATGTTGGGTCATGGATGCATGTCCCTGTAAGTCTGTGCCACTTTGGGTTTACGACTAGCCATGTCAGCCCGGGCTCCTTATCATATGGATGCTAGCGACACTATCATATACGTGTGCCAAAAGGCGCAAACGGTTCCAGGCAAAGGTAAGGCGACACCCGTGGGAATACCGTGCATGAGGCCTCAAAGTGATATGAGGTATTACATGCTAGATCGATGTGGTATTGAGTCGGGGTCCTGACATAGGTTTTACCAATATGGATGAATGTTGTCTTAATTTGCACTTAGCGGATTCTCTATCAAGAAAGCTTTGGGTAGAATAAATGATGTTCTTATTCTTGCAAATAGAAATTATGTTCCCATTGATTTTATAATACTTGATATGAATGCAATCTGTCTTGTCCCAATATACTTGGTAGACCGTTCTTACAAACCATAGGTGTTGTTATTGACATGAAAGAAGGGAATATAAAACTTCAGTACATTAAAGAAAGGTATGTAACACTTCTATAGAAAGAGAACTAAGCCACCATATGAATCAATAATGAGGGCCACCTATGGAACTAAAACCATGGATGGCAACACTTGAAACTGTGCATTGCGCCTAGCTAGGGGCATAAAACAATTGCGCTAGTTGGGAGGCAACCCAACAGTTATCTTAATTTTCTTGTTTCCTTTTCTGGGGTTTTTGTGCACATAATTATTTTGTTGTTATGGTTGTGTTTTTGTGTTTTAAAGTAGTATTCGTTCCAAGTAAAGCCTTTGGGATGATTTGGAGGATAGTTGATTTGATTCTATGAAAAAACACAACCTTTTACGCCTAGTAGCATAATTGTTTAAATTCAGTGGAACGTGCTTTTGATCTGAATTTTTTCAGATGATTGATATACAACTTCCCAATGTTTTCCTAATTTTTGAGAATTTGTAGAGTTACAGAAGTGAGAACAATTCAGGTTTCTACGGTTGTTATGTTTCTGATAAATTCTATTTTTGATGTATTGTTTTGCTTGTTTTGATGGAACTATGGATTGTACCGGGCAGTATAAGCCATGGAGAAGTTAGAATACAGTAGTTATAATGTAAAAATAAAATATGAATGTCTTTGCAATAGTACTTAAAGTAGTGATTTGTTTTATTACACTAACGGATCTCATGAAGGTTTTGTTGAGTTGTGTGTGCTGAAGTTTTCAAGTTTTGAGTGAGATCACGATGGATGAAGGAATAAGGAGTGGCAAGAGCCTAAGCTAGGGGATGCCCGAGGCACCCCAAGGTAATATTCAAGGACTCCTAAGCAACTAACCTTGGGGGTGCCCCGGAAGGTATCCTCTCTTTCTTCTATCGACCATCGATAATATTACTTGGTGCTATATTTTTATTCATCACATAATATGAGTTTTGCTTGGAGCGTCATGTATTATATGATTCTTTGCTTTGTTTGCTTTGTAGTTTATCCATAGGTCTCTCCAACAAAGATGATTGTGGAAAACTAAAAAGCAAACAAAGCAAAGACTCATATAATACACGACACTCCAAGCAAACTCATGTCATGTGATGAATAAAAATATAGCTCCAAGTAATTTACCGATGGTTGGTAGACAAAAGAGGGGATGTCTTCCGGGGTATCCCCTAGCTTAGATGCTTGGGTCTCCTTGAATATTACCTTGGTGCCTTGGTAATCCCCAATCTTAGGGTCTTTCCACTCTCAATTCCTTCATCCATCGCGATCTCTGTTAAAACTTGAAAACTCCGTAACGCAAAACTCAACAGAAACCTTCATGAGATCCGTTAGTATAACAACCAAATCACGAACTTTAGGTACTATTATGAACCCATTCATATTTTATTGTTGCGTAATAACTACTATATTCAAAGTTCTCCATGACTTATACCCCCTCCCCC
>NC_041393.1:483310900-483322218 GCF_002162155.2 Triticum dicoccoides
CAAACTATGCAACGAAAACAGAATTTGCCTAAAACAGAACAGTTGTAGTCATCTGAATAATAACTATACTGCTATAACTCCAAAAATTCTGAAAAATTAGGACAATGTCAGCAATTTGTATATCAATCATTTGTAAAAAAAATCAGATCAAAAACACATTCCATTGAATTTAAACAGTTCCGAACTAGGCACGAAAGTTTCCATTTTTTCACAGAATTGAATGAACTATCAACTAAATCATCCCAAAGGCTTTACTTGGCACAAACACTAATTAAACAACAAAAACACAACAATAAAAGTAGCATAATTGTGTGCACACTCAAAAAAAATTAAAAGAAACAAGAAAAATAAAGATAACTATTGGGTTGCCTCCCTACAAGCGCCATTGTTTTACGCCCCTAGCTAGGCGTAATGCATAGTTTCAAGTGTTGTCATCTTTAGTTTTCACATCTTGAGATGTGTTCTCATCCAGAGGTTTTTCAAAGACAATGTGGAACACATCACACATCATCAATCTAAATTTTAGCTTTGTTAAGGCAACTTTCCTCAAATCCTTGTTGGTTCCCCTTTATCATCCAAGAATATTGTTGATTAATACCATTGAAAACGTGTTGAATAATATGCAAGTGGGGGCTTCCTTTTAGTATTTTCATCAAAAGTATGATTAGCCCGGAATAAATGCCTCAACATATAATATTCATTATATAAAATATCATCTATCACAGGATGTTCATGACTCATATTATAGAAATCAAAGATCTCTCTAGCCACTCGCACTATGTATTCAAATTCATTTATAAGGATAAGAGTAGCTATCTTTTTAGCCTTGGGGTTGTTTATGATAGGCAACTCATTGGAATGAGTATGAATATATCTTCTCTAAAGCTTAAGAAGAAGTGCATAAATAGCTTTGGCGTAACTATTGGTTCTTTTCAGAATAGGAACATCGCTGCAAACTAATGCTCCCGTACAAGTGAAAAATTGCTGAATAGTTGTTTTCCCTATGATGTTCTCACAAAAAATAGAATCCAAATTTGAGGGAATTTCTACCTTAGGCATTTTACCCTCTTCACCTTATTTGATAACAAATTAAGGCATGATGACAATTTGAAGCAAACAAGCAAAAAGACAAATGAATTTTTTTGTGTTATTTGTAAAACTGTTTTAGAAGTGGGGGAGATGAAAACAAGAGGCAAACGACAAATGAAAGTAAATACAAGTATATGATAGTTTGTGTGCACGTACTTGATAGGTTTTGGTGATGTCTCCCCGTCAATGGCGTCAGAAATTCTTCCTGCTACTTGTGAGTTGCGTTGGGATTTCCCCAAAGAGGAGAGGATGATGTAATACAGTAGAGATAAGTATGTCCCTCGATTAAGAACCAAGATTATCTATCTAGTAGGAGAACGACGCAAAACCTCGTTAGCAGCATCTGCACACACAAAAACAAATACTTGCACCCAACGCAAACAAAGGTGTTGTCAATCCCCTCGGCGGTTAATTGCAAGGATCATAGCTCGTAGTGATAGATAGATAGATTAAAATATCAAATAAAATAATGGTAAATAAATTGCAGTAAGGTATTTTTCGATTTGATATATGATAAAAGTAGACCCGGGGGCCATAGTTTTCACTAGAGGCTTCTCTCTCGAATAAAAAGCATACAGTTGGTGAACAAATTACTCTTGGGCAATTGATATAAAAGCGCATAGTTATGATGATATTCAAGGCAATGATCATGTATATAGGCATCACGTCCGAGACAAGTAGACCGACTCCTGCCTGCATCTATTAATATTACTCCACCCATCAACCGTTAGCCAGCATGCGTCTAGAGTATTAAGTTAGAAAACCGGAGTAACACCTTAAGCAAGATGACATGATGTAGACAAAGTAAATCCAACAAATATGAATAAAACCCGTCGTTTCCCCCTTAATGGCAACAATACAAATAGGTGTCTTGTCCCCTTCTATCATTGGGATATAGAGCACTGCAAGATTGAACGCATTACAAATCACCTCTCCATTTGCAAGATAAATCAATCTAGTTGGCCAAACCAAACCGATAGATCGGAAGAAATACAAATCTATAATAATCATGCATAAAATAATTCAGAAAATACTCAAATATTTCTCATGAATAATCTGATCATAAACCCACAATTCATCAGATCCCAACAAACACACCACAAAAGTAGATTACATCAAATAGATTTCCAAGAACATTGAGGAGAACACTGTATTGAAGATCAAAGAGAGAGAAGAAGCCATCTAACTACTAGCTATGGACCCATAGGTCTATGGTAAACTACTCACACATCATCGGAAGGGCAGCAAGGTTGATATATAAGCCCTTCGTGATCGATTCCCCCTTTGACAGAGTGCCGGAAAAGGCCTCTAGATGGGATCGCGGAAGAACAAACACTTGGCGGGGCAGAATTTTTTCTCAATGGCTCTTTGTTGGTTTCCTGGTTTTAGAGAATTTATAGAGGCGGAATTAGGTCAGAGGGAGCATCGAGGGACCCACAAGGTATCAGGGTGCCTCCCTAGAGCGCGCCCTAGTGCCTTGTCGTCTACTCCTTTGCCTTCTTGCCTCCTCCCGAAGCTTCTAGGGTCTCTCTTGTCCAGAAAATTGTGAAAAAAAATCATAGCGTTTGGAATTCGTTTGGTACTGATTTCCTGGAAAACCAAAAACAAGCAAAAAATGACAACTGGAACTTGGCACTGGGTTAATAGGTTAGTCCCAGAAAAACATATATAATTCATATAGAACATCCAAGATTGATATTATAATAATGTGGAACAGTAAAAAATTATAGATACGTTGGAACATATCAGGATTCGAAAAATTCAACAAGTGTAGGTTTCTGGTTTTGCGCTTTACACTTGTACCTCAAACAGGATATGATGAACGTTATTCCCATTTACTTATGAAAAAATATGATAATTTGCAAGTACGAAGCTTGAGTGCTTACCCAACTATGATAAGCTGCAATATAGCTTCGAGAGCCAGTTTTGTGGGGGAGGTTTACAACACTTCGGTTTGCTTTATTCTTGGCACATATCTCCTATGGATTGAAGCATAAAAGTTCAATCTCTTAGATTAAGCACAAATTACCTGGTAGCGCTCATGTTTCCGCTCTTTTACTAGATCTATATAGTCATTATCTATAATAGTCATTGGCTTCAACAACAATGCTTGCTCGTCTGTAACATTTTTAGCCTCACTTAAAATTTCGCCTTGAGTCGATGCTTGTGTGACCACACGCTTTTCTGAATGATATGATCAGCCACTGCTCTGGCCAATTTAGCGTTGCGTGGAAACTCAAACCTTTGCTACGGATATCATACACACATGCATGTTAGAACATTTAGAGCGGGAAGATAAAAAGATGTGGCATGGCACAATTGCAAAACGGGTTCATTTCATGTTGACCTTGAAGTCGTCAAAAAATTCAGGAAGCAAATGTCGGTTCCCTAGTACATTGTACTCCTTCCACTTGGTTTTTATGGGCATCTTAGTTCTGACTTGATAGCCAACCTCCGAACTAAATTTTGTTGTTGTAGAGGGTTAATAGGCATGTTTGCTCCCTCCATGAAGTCCTTCACAGAGGGAAGCAAGGGTTTGCAGAGGTGCTAGAGCTCGAAGCTTAAAATAGAGATAAATATAATTTTGGGAGGTATGGCTTTCTTGTCAATGTCACGATGGAGAGTTTTCAATGTCTTCCATGCGAAAGAAATTAGCGGCAGTTCCCAAGCGGTAAAGTAAAGTATACCCCCCCCCCTCCACCAATATGACAAGCCATGGCTAGCCGAATCCTCGGGTGCCCTCCATGCCAACAACTTTTTGGAGGAGTTTGTTTCATTTTTTGCGATTTGATCGTGGGACTGGGCATCCTAATTACCAGCCCCTCTTGTGTAAGGACAAGTGAATAAACAGCCGCCATGAGAATAATCCGCTTAGCATGGAAGATACTAACCGTCCCCCTGTCGCTCCATGAGCGGTACAGCCACACAAAATAGATGTTCATTTGAATGTTTAGAGTTGGCATATGCAAATTTACTTGGAATGGCAGAGTAATACCACATATAGGTAGATATAGTGGACTCATCTGGAACACCTTTGGTTTAGGGATTTAAATGCACAAGTAGTATTCCCGCTTAGTACAGGTGAAGGCTAGCAAATAGATTGAGAAGTGACCAACCAGAGAGCGAAAACGATCATAAACATGCATTGACAATAATTACTATTGAATACGAGCATGAGTAGGATATCAAACACCATGAACATAAATATCATGGAGGCTATGTTGGTTTTGAATCAACTATATGAAGGAAATATGCCCTAGAGGCAATAATAAAGTTGTTATTTTATATTTCCTTATTCATTATAAATGTTTATTATTCATGCTAGAATTATATTAACTGGAAACTTGATACATGTGTGGATACATAGACAAAACTACGTGTCCCTAGTATGCCTCTACTAGACTAGCTCGTTGATCAAAAGATGGTTAAGTTTCCTAGCCATGGACATGAGTTGTCATTTGCACTACAAAAAAATACACTTCCGTGATGATACGTGTTTGTCACAGTAGGTCGCGTTTTTTGTCATGCATGTACATCCATGACGATTTTATGACAGAATCAAGATAGTCATACATGTGATGTCGTAGAAGTGTTCCATGACATTAACAAAATTATCATCACGGAATTGTCCACTTCCATGACGGTAAATCGCGCGTCACAGAAGTGCTTTCATCAAGGGTGACCGACACGTGGCATCCACCATAACGGAACACCTTTAAGCTATCGGGTCGGGTTTTGGATCCGATAACCCGTTAACAGCCCCGACCAATGGGGATTTTCCACGTGTAAAATCATCATTGGCTGGAGGAAACACGTGTCGGCTCATTGCTGGGACAGATGTTATCCACTCATTGGACAGAAGGCGCCTATGATACATCGACACGTGGCACAGCCCAACAGAGGCCCGTTCCTGTGAAAAGGCCGGCCCGTTTGACTTGGTCAAAAGGTGGCGGGCCGGCCCATGGAAAGCCTGTTAATGGCATGTTCGCATATAGCCCATTTACAGACCGCTAACCCAAGGCCCGTTACGCCCTATTCGAATTAGGCCCAGTAGCGTCATCTGGGCCATCCAATATGATTCTAGCCCATTTTCACTTCTGGCTCATGTATGGCCCATGACGTCTTTTGGCCCATATGAGGCCCTATGTAACTCTTGGCCTATTAACGGCCCATGGTGAAACTGGCCCGTAACGAACAATGTATCACTTTACACCCATTAACGGCCCGTGGTGAAACTGGCCCGTAAAGAAAAGTGTATCACTTTATACCCATTAACAACTCGTTATTCCGTTGGGCCGTTTCCAGACCATGTTATCTTTCGGCCTTCTCAGAGCCCATTTATTCTTGGGCTCATTTCCAACATTCATTTACTTACGGCCAGTTACTGTCATTTTCTGCTTGTGGGCCAAATTCAGCTCATGGTTACAGTCGGCCCGTTTGTGGTCCGTTAATACGTTGGGCCATTTTCATAGCATTGTCAAATACGGCATATTAACGATGGCCCATTATGGTCGGCCCATGAACGGACGATTCCAACTCTAGCCCGTTTACGGCCAGAATGCGGTCTGTTTGGCCCATGTTTGGCCAATCGATCATACGGCCCGTATAAGGCCCATTGATGATACGACCCGTAGAAGGCCCATTGTTTCTACGGCCCGTAGAAGGCCCATTGTTTCTACGGCCCGTAGAAGGCCCACTGTTTCTACGGCCCGTAGAAGGCCCACTGTTTCTATGGCCCGTAGAAGGCCCACTGTTTCTACGGCCCATAGGAGGCCCAGTGTCACTACAGTAAATATTAGCCCATGGTTATTGTGGCCTAGTTTTAAAAAATAGGTTATTGCAGCCACTAGCAAACCGCGGAAAAAACGGCACTTACTACAAGCAAACAAATAAACAAGACAACAAGGAAATAAATAAGCAAGCAACTTACACTAGCTATCACGGCTATTACACACATCACATCCACTGGGCATCAAAGTTCACCACCAGTGCAAATATAGGGAACAAAGCAGCATATAAACGCCGTAGCAAAACAAGTCCAGAACTGAAACCACTTCAGAAGAGCTCAAGAAACAATATCCTGGGTACCCATAATGCTGGCAAGATGGTTAGCAAGCTTATTAACTTTCTCTTGTTTGGCGCTTAAATCCTCCAGCACTTGTTGTTGCACAAGAAAGTACGCATCTGAATTCTGCAGGGACTTCCTCAGTCCTTCGGCTTCTTGCCGCAGCACAGCTGACTGATGCCTTTCAGCTTGTAGCTGAGACTGAAGAAGCCGAAGTGATTCAGGCAGCGAGTTTGAAGAGCTTGTGCCAGCGGTACTGGCCAGTAACTCAAACACTACATCAACGCAGGACTATGGGGTTTTCTCACTGTCTACAAGATCGTTTTTATCACCTTTCTTGGAGACCAACAGGGTTTTCTCACTATCTTGAACCTTATCTGCATTACTTCCTTTACCGTTGCATAACAGGGTACTCTTCTCCAATATTTTATCCGCGTTCTAAAAGAGAAACAAACAAACACATCTCAAGTGTACAATGTAGTATATGATACTCATTTTGGTAAACCAGTTCAGTAGTAAGATGGATAGGATAACAGCATGAAACAAACATATATCTATGTAGTATGGTCATTGTATGGTCTATATCATTCTAGTTTATGTTGCCAAATCAAGATAGATACAGTTCGAATCATATCTATTTAAGACAAAGCAGCATAGACAGAATATAAGTGTGGGAAACTACACAACAATAACAACACTTGTAATGTGCATGGCATGAGAACATAATTGTTTATTCAATTGAAACTAAAATCAACATAGAGCAAGTTACAACAGCAAACAGCCAAACACGTTAAAGAAACAGGTTTAATACATACCTGTTGCACCATTGGAGTTTCAATTGCATCTTTCAAATTTGAAATTAGTTGGTATCAGTAAATACAGTGATGCAAGAGCAAAGTAGTATGAACCATAGCTACGGAACCTGACCTGAGAACAATTCTTCTTTTGCTTTAAGCATTGACTTCAGGTTCGGAGTGGTGGTCCTCGTGATTTGGGCACTGCAGTTGCCTTACTAACTGCTCGTGTTTGGGTGCTCTGTGGTGGAGACGGTGTTGTGTCAACAGGAACTGGGTGTCTATCTGATGGGGTTGGGGTTAGAAGGGGTGTAGCTGGTTCTCTGTCCAACTGGGTAGGGGTACAATCTGCATGAGTGTGGGTTATGTGTGGTGGGGCTAGTTCTTGGGCAAGTACAACCATGGTTCTATCTGCATCGACAGGTAGCACGATCTTTTCTGAAGACCGTGTTTTTACTCCCACAGATACTGCCATCACTCCCTCCAATTGAAATGGCTGATAAACAAGAAAAGTAATTGAATGTACAGACATTGTAATATAGACAGGTGCAATGGATAGTAGGGAAGAAAACAGGGCATGAAATAATTCACATTTATGTTGTCTAAGAAACAGAATAGCAGGACATAATTTCACATATATGATGGCTAATTAAACAGGATAGCATGACACAATTTCACATGTATGATGGCTAACTAAACAGGATAGAATGACATACTTCAAAATATGATGAATATGTAAACAGGATGACATGATATAACTATACGATGTGTCTATTAAAGCGCTTGGCATGCCATAAATCACAAATATGCCATCGATGGAAACATGATGGCATGATATAATTCACGGATAGAATGACATAATTTAAAATATGATGACTATGTAAACAGGATGAGATGATATAACTATATTATGTCTTTAGAAAATGGGTTGGCATGCCATAATTCAGATACATGTTGTCTATGTAAACATCATGGCATGACATAATTCAAATATATGATTTATATACTAAGGAAGTGAGCAGAGGGCAATCGCATATATGATGTGTCAACTAAGGAGATGGCATTCAATATTGTGTATATGATGTAAAAACTAAGCATTGCAATACAACATATGCATTATATGAGTAATATAACCCTGCCAAGTTTGAGCATACACCTCAGGGGGATAATAGGACTGGTCATCTGCCTCTGAATCCTCCTCTAAAGAGCTATCTATAACCAGCAAGATATCTGCTTCAGCAGGTAGCATTGTGTGCTCTGAAGACCTTGTTTTCACTCCAGATTTCTCCATCACCAATTCAAATGGCTGATGCACAGGAAGAGCAGTTGAATATACAAACATTGTCAACAAAAGCAATTAGAAATACAAAAAAAAGGACGGCATGATATAATTCACATATATGACGCTTGCCTAAACAGCATGGCATTGCATAATTCACATACATAATGCCTTGCAACAAGATAACATTGCATAATTCACATATATAATGTCTTGCAACAAGATGGCATTGCATAATTCACATATATGGTAATTAGACACTAAACAGGTGGCATTCACACAAAGCATGTCTAAACTAAGCAAATGACACAGCAATGCAAGATACCATACGCATGATATGAGCAACATAACCCTGCCAAGTTAGGGCATGCACCTCGGGGGGGGGGGGTATGACTGGTCATCTGTCTCTGAATCCTCCTCTAAGGAGCTATCGGTAACCAATAAGACATGCGCTTCATCAGATAGCATTGTCTGCTCTGAAGACCTTGTTTCCACTCCAGATTTTTCCATGCCCGTGTTGAATGGCGGATGCACAGGAAGAGTAATTGAATGTACTAAAATTGTTGACAAATTTAACATGTAATAAAAAAATGATGGCATGATATAATTCACATATAAGATGACTGGCTAACCAGGGTGGCATTGCAAAATTCACATATATGATGCCTGGCTAGACAAGATGGCATTGCATGATTCACATATACGATAAAGAAACTAAACAGATGGCATTGACACAAAGCATGTCTAAACTAAGCAGACGACATCTTTAATGTATACAGTAAGCAATGCAATGCACCATATGTATGATATTACCAACATCAGCATGCCAAGTTAGAGCGAAGACCTCATGGGGTAAATAGGAGTGGTCTTCTCCTTCTGAATCCCCCTCAGAATAGTTATCTTCCTCTTGATTACGATCCTAAATGGGTGGAGGGGGGGCTGCCTTTACACCCACCATGGAACGACGTCTGCATGAAATTTTATTGCCATGCAAGGCTCGTCCCTTTTGCTCTACATGATCAGTTCCATTGTGTACAATAACTGGCATGCATAGGAATAAAACATAGTGAGATTATGTAAGGAGTGCATGCACAAATCCAGAGTGATGGTAGCAAACTGTGGATAGACCCAAAACCAATGATAGCAGGCAGATAATAGCTTTAGTTAAAAAATACAGATAATGGCTCCTTTAATGTTTGTTTGCACCCAACATGAAACTCATAGTAGACACCGGAGATTAACCAGATAGTAGACAGATAGTACTGATTGCTGCCCCAATATGTACCCCACAACCATTTAAAAACTCAAGTTTCAGCATTAGTTTGGACCTGACTCGGAGTCTACTAGGTGAACATGACGATATTGTAGCATGTCATCATATTAAGCGACGCATAACGTAAGCAGACACGGAAGAGTGCGACCTCTCTTGCGGAACTGTGTAGTCCTCAAGGTCATCTGTTTGTTGATGATGGTAATGCAGTTGTCGTGGCTGCCGGCGGCGGGGAAGAAGATCTGAGGTGGCGAAAGACAATCTGGAGAGCGGATCCCTGCTGCGGTGAACCCTTCCGTCGTTGGAGCAGCTGAGCTGGGGTGGAACACAGCGCCGCAGGAGCAGGACAAACCACACAAGGTTTTCTTTGACACATATCTGTAACAGAAGTAATTGAGTAAGGGCTTGTTTGAATTTGAGGATTCTAACAATGCAGGGATAGGAAATAGACAGGAATAGGATAGGAATGCACGTGCAAAACAGAGAATTTGAAAACACAGGATTTCTGCCAATCTGGGTGTTTGATTCACAACAATTGGAAGATCACAGGATGCAAAAAAGCATGGTGAGATTAAGTCAAACCACAAGAAAATGTATGGTTATAATGCTATTATGCTACTATCTCTTAGTCTTGTGCTTGATGAATAGGAATATGAAAAGGAGGAGAAGTGGAAATTAGAATTCCTACGGTTTTTGTTTCAAGGAGACACTAAAGGAACAGATCCTACAGTTTTCCTTTGCTCCATTCCTTTGCACCAAATTCATGAAAAGTAGTACCATAGGAAACTTTCCAATTCCTATGTTTTTCATTCACTTTTCCTTTCAAGCACTGGCGATTCTAGTAGGCAGGTTGAGCAAGGAAAATCCTACACTAAAAAAGTGTTTTTGTGCTACTTCTATTACTTTGGACCCAGGCCACTGACATACTAGCTCAACTCCCAGGCCCATCGACAAATGTACAACTCAAACGCGCAGAGATAAATAATTATGGCGTTCAAGAGAGTCCATCATGGATAGCTATGTTGCCTGGTACCTCACTGCTTGTCATATAGTAGGAAAAAATAATTGTATTTCCCGTTACTACGAGTGCTCAGTGGACAATATATATAACATGTAGAGTAAAAAAGAGATGCAACAAGTGTACAACCTCTTTGGCGAAGCCATGTCGATCTCAGCGTGATTGGGTTGGCCGGTGAGGATGCTCCGGCTGACTTGGCTGTCGGAGGAGGGGAAGAAGATCTTAGGTGTCTAGATATGGAGCCCGAGGTACTGCTCCACTGTGATGGAGGGTTTCATCGTTGGAGCGGCTCCGGTGAGTTGTACGACGCCGAGGCTGAAGCAGGACAAGAGAGATAACGAACAACATTAACCTGAGTGGAATTCTAATAGCATCTCCAATACATGACGTAAAATACATAACCACAAAGTGCTAGATGTAAAATACATCAGCCGCTCATCTCTGAACTTAACTATCAAAACTGAACTTAACTGTCGAAACTGAACTTAACTATCGAAACTGAACTTAATTGTCGAAACTGAATTTTGCTGTCGAAACTGAATTTTGCTGTCAAAAATGAACGCACTAGCAAGGTGAGGCTACACGTTGGTTGACTGACTTTTTCATCTCTGGTTAGTCGATTTTGCAGCCGTTGGATACAAAATCAAGGGCATGCGGTTCATCTTCAACCTCCACCCCCCTGAGCCGCCAGCCACCAACGGCCAAACAGCAGCCCCCCGCCGCCCGCGGCCGACGGTGCGCCACCCCGCCCGCCCCGAAAACACTCCCCACCGCCGGTCCGCCGCCGCCCCGGCCATCCCTTT
>NC_041393.1:483322587-483331645 GCF_002162155.2 Triticum dicoccoides
CGAAAAGTCGACTCAGTCGACTGAAGTGTAGCTAAATTGGAGAAGCATCACAAGCAAGAGCAAGAGCGAGAGCAGCAGCGCGAGCAAGAGCAATAGCAATAGCAAGAGCATACCAGGCAGGGGACCGAGAGCAAGAGCAGAGCAGCAGCGCGAGCAAGAGCTAAAGCAGCAGCTCCTACTGATGTGGACGTCGCCGCCGAGGGAGCGACACCATGGAGGAAGTGGCCGGCGATGCCGCCGTGGATGGAGCCGCGCCGTGTCGGCTCGGGACCGAGCGCCGGCAGCACCGTGAGATCGAATCAAGAAGAAAATGTGGAAATTAGTGTACAACCTCTTTGGTGGCGCCGATTAGGCCGCAGCTTCATCCGAGGAAACGGCGATGATCATGCCCTTTCGGTGCAGCAGGTGAAGACGGCGATGTGGGAATGGAGGTGGCGCGAAAGACAAGGGGAGCATCGGGGCAGCTCCTTGGAGGTGGAGGACGGGGTGGCTGAACCGGTGGGACCACGAGATCGACGAGGGATCCTCATCCGGTATGGTGGATGAGGGACGTCGAGGTGTTGCTATGGACGACATCGTCGGGGAAAAGGCTCCGGCTGGGTGGCGGACGGATCAGGGTGTGGGGCTTCATCGCGGGTTTTCGCGGCCTCGGTGTATGAATGGGTGGGCAGATGGGATGGCATTGGGGAACCATGTCTTAGGGACGCGCTTGTCCGAAATGTAGGGTAAGTTAGGAAAGTACCCCCACCGATTTGAGGCGCTTCTTTCGGTTGAGGGGTACCACGGGCATTTTGTGTTTTGGGATTTCACATGAGGTGGGAGTTTTCGCGCGCGTTGTAATTTCGGAATAGCAAGGCGCGGGTTGAGATGGAGGGAGTTGTCGGAGCACGACGAGACAAAGATATATCTTAAATATTTCGGGCTAACAAGGCGCGGGTTGAAGAGGCGAGAGTTTCGCAGCATGATAGACAGAGACGCTAGCTTGAATTTTCGGCATAGCAAGGCGCGACTTGGAATTTTGGAAGAACAAGCTTAACGTGTACCCAAAAAAGACAATTTGCACCTCAACATGCACAACACACCCACACAAACACCATTTAGACTAGAGTAAGGTACATGTGCATTGCACGCATGAGATTTGGCAACCAAATTATGAATAAATACCACATTATAGCATGTAAGCTTTGAGTCATATATGCATGATGTAGATGTTCGTTTAATTCTTATAGTTCATTTCATTCAAAATCATCTAGTTTTTATAAGAAAGCTAATCTATTTTAAGATTCATGGAATTGTGCGTTGTAAGACATAAAGTAAAAACAAATAATGGCAAATCATGTAGAAAAACATTTGGGAAATTCTGATACGGAAGATTCTAGAACAAATAAGAAGTGCTTGTGTTTTGATGTTTGTGCATTAGGCTTAAGTTCAACCATGGAGTCTTCTAGATTATACATGTGGCGAAATCTGGTGGAATCTAGATGATATACAACGGCAAGTAGTGCTCAAATTTGCCATCTTTGGACCATCGGATTCGCCTCATCCAACGACCATCTTTAATAGTTAAAGTAACCCGCACACAATAAAAAAATGTAAAATATAATATATATATATATAGGGGTATAGATATAGATATGTGATGCGAAAGCCTCCCATCATCTCCAATTAGAATAGTGTGTCCATGCACGGATGCAACGTAGCCAAATAATGTCTGCCATCGGTATCTCAAATTCAAATCAGTCCGACCTTGTTCAATGTGTATACATTACAACATGCTCGTTTCCAAATCACAGCGCGCAGATCTCCGTTATATTCATGCATGC
Source organism: Triticum dicoccoides (assembly GCF_002162155.2). NCBI lineage: Eukaryota > Viridiplantae > Streptophyta > Magnoliopsida > Poales > Poaceae > Triticum > Triticum dicoccoides. The sequence continues at coordinate 483,324,411 of NC_041393.1, forward strand.
ATGGGTTTCAAACATCAGGATCTCTTATTCAAATATTTGAATTCAACTTTACATTGATTGTGACCTCACCTAGTCTTTTACACCCACACAGTCGTCTTCTCTTTATAATTGTACCACTAACTTTCTCTCGTGCATGCATGCACACACACTACCAGTCGGCATTATCCATCGTGTACATGCAATCTTTTTCTTCAGGTCGGTCTCCCATGAAGTCTCACACCCACACACATCCCCCTCTCCATCATATCGGGCATTCTTTATCTCTCACGCGTGCATGCGCAACGATCGATGTTCCTCTATGTATGTGTGTATATAGCTAGGTCTTTCATAGTTTTCCACACAAATCGTTCAATCGATATATCCAGTGAGGTCTCACCCTCTTTCCCACGTCCACATCGATCAATCTATACCTCTCTATATAGGACTAACATATATAGCTAATACACCCACATTAATTATATATCCAACGTCCCCCTCTCATCATCCATGCCTTCCGCTTCATTTCTCAGACGCGTGCACAATGGCGAAGACAGGTGGAGTAAGGGCCCTGCCCCCCCCCCCCCTAACATCACTATATATCGAGGCTAATATGAATGTGATCAATAGGCAATTGCTGCTAAAAATGGTTTAAGTTCATGAATTGACCCTCCTCGTAAAGGATTAGCAATGCTTGGCCCCCTAGCTCATTTATTTTTCATGGCTCCACCACTACGTGCAACAGCGCACGTTCTCGCCCCCTCTCTCTAAATATCGATCTCGCACTTGTGCATTCCTTCATAGTCTCCCTCCACTCGGCCCCTCGCACCATCTTCTAGCCCCCCACCGGATTTTGCTACATGTACAATCTAGCAGACTCCATGGTTAAACTTAAGCATAATGCACAAACCTCAAAACAATAGTGGTTCTCTTTTGTTCTAGAATCTTCCGTATCATAACTGCCCAAACTTTTATTCTAGTTGAATTGCCATTATTTGTTTTTACTTTATGCTTTACAACGCACAATTCCATGAATCATAAAATAGATTAAGGGCTTCTTTGATTCAAAGGATTCTCAAAGGAATTTTGGAGGATTCTAATCATTAGGAATTTTTCCTATCTTGGTTGTTTGATTCGTAGGATTGTAAATCATAGGAAATTTTCGATAAAATTCATTTGCACTAGATTTCATAGGAAACATCCCATCCACTCAAACCTCTTTGAAAGAATTCTGCGTTTTTTCTATGCACAATCAAACACTCATACAATCCTGTAGGATTCAAGATGACATTCCACTATAATCCCATGTTTTTCCTATTCCCGCGTTCTTAGCTTTTTTATAAAAACTAATTGATTTTGAATGAGATGAATTATAAAAATTAAACGAAGGGCTACATCAGGCATATATGACTCAGAGCTTACATGCTATAGTGTGGTATTTATTCATAATTTGGTTGCAAAATCTGAGCGTGCAATGCACGTGTACCTTACTAGTACTTCGAGTATGTGCAAAACACGCAAATTAGAATACCAATGGCACGCTACACAGTGTCTCTCTTACAGTTCATGAAGCCACATGGCACATGTGGAGGCGTTGTCGCGACCTCCTTGCGTGGATTGATCATACTGACGTGCTGCTGGTTCCAGAAGAATGTACTCGTGCTCCCTGAGCCATACTGGCGGTACATGCATGAAGCGAAGATGTGCACGCACGCACTCATTCCCTCGCATGCACACGTGGGTACACGGGCGGACGCAATTTTGTACCAAGATCCACCCCATGTGATAATTTGACATGTGTAAAGTCGTTCACTTCATTGATGGTCAATTAATACAGCGCATGCAAATTGAGTGGACATGAGGGCGGAAGAAAGACATTATTACTCCACTGCGCGCATGCGAGTAGTTAAATCGTGGGTTGCTAGTAGTACTTCCATTGGTCTCCTTCGTATTTTGTGCCAATTTTTGACTGTAACATAATACTCCCTCCGTTCCTAAATGTAAGTCTTTGTAGAGATTTCACTGTAAACCGCATACGGATGTATATAGATGCATTTTAAGTCTAGATTCATTTATTTTGCTCCGTATGTAGTCCACCTAGTGGATCTCTACAAAGACTTATATTTAAGAACGGAGGAAGTATTTACGCATTTGAGTAGTGTAGTACTTGAAATTTATGTTCCGCTAAACTCATTAGGAGCCGTTTCGGGCCTCGAAACCAAAACCATCAATTAACCTTTACCTTGTTCCCATCACATTCGAAAGCCTGCTCACACCTACTAGTACGTACCAAACCTGAACGTGTTCCCACTATGCAGGTATTAGTACTAGTGCTAGTACTTAGGTTATAAAAAGGGGAACTACCTAACCAAAAATTACTCTACCTTTCCTCCTCATAAGTGCTTCTTCTTTGTCCGTCGTTGCCATGGCTGGTGAGCAGAGCTCTAGGTCGAGAACTACTCGTAACAAGGGAGCGACAACCAAGGCTGCAGAAAAAAAAGAGGGCTCGCTGCCACGCAGAGACCTTGAAAGATCTCTCACAGGCAGGCGATGGCTCCCAGGAGCACCCTAGCCGCGGAGGCGAACATGCCGAGCCGGCGGAGCTGGAGTCGTTATCCCTTGACGGCATGCCCGATCAGCTCAAGAAGCACCTCAATAAGCAGAAGGAGTGCATCCAAGGCTTGATGGAGTTGTTGAATGAGAGCCTCGACGACATGCCCGCTGAGCTCAATCAGCAGGGGGAGTTGACCGCCGGCTTGGTGATGCTGCTGAAGAAGAGCATTGCCTTGGAGAAGAAGGCGACCGAAAAAATCCTGCGACTTCAGGAGGACAAGGCGAAGCTCTACCACGAGACCGACCTGTTGAAGGAGAAGAACGCCGGCTGGAAGAAGCTGCATGAGAATAGTAGTTCTTCGATGAAGATGCTGCAGGCCCTCATCATGGAACAGAAGGAGGAGTTGGCGAAGCTCCGCATCGAGCACCCGGCTGCTGTCAAGGTACGTAATGCGGCCGTGGAATAGATGATGAAGGCTCGTGTCGAGAAATCCCACGTCATGGACAGAATGAAGAAGATGGCGGAGGAGACGCGCAAGGAAATGAAGGTCGTGGAGGCGATGAAGAAGCAGTTACGACTACGCGGCAAATTAGATCATTTGGGGTGATAATCTTCCTTCTTCTTTTGCTCCTGTGTTTCATCTTTTGCTTCGGGTGTTTCACCGCACGTGTCACGTTCTCTGCGAGGCATGAATAGAATAATAGTTTTTTAGGGAATGAATAGAACAATGCTAACAATGAGATGACTAGAAAATTAGATCATTTTTATCGCCATATGGCACTGGGCTGCCGTGTTTCGTGCTCTTCCGTTGCAGTACTACTCCAGTGGAAAACTTGAGTATACCGCATGGTTCTTTGCTCCTCCTCAGGTTGTCGGCGCATTTATACGAGTAGTCAAATCACAAGGCCCCGCCTTCCAGCAGTAATGAGCCGTCAAATCCCAAAGGCCCTTGCCTCTCGTGAAACCGACCAAGCTAGACTGCCCCGCCCTCTAGCCTTTTAAAAAATGTATACTTTTGTACAACAGTAGTATCGATGGATTGCGCCATGGAGCAAAACTTGAAATAAAAAAAAGGTGGTACATATAGAGAGCGCTCGTCGCCAAATTATGCATATAGTACTATTAAAAAGGCTAGTCTCAATAATGGTGTCCAGCACAACCCACCCCTCAAATAAAACTAAGCATCCTGGAATTCTTTGACAAAACTAAGCACCTTGAAATTCTTTGACAACTAAACTGCTGGCTATATGATGATGGCCATATATATTGTACGTATATAATGTGAAGAAACGAGTGGTAATACTATACCAACTAAAAGATGAAATGTAAGAAATACTAGTAGTATGTACGTACTGAAGAGTTAAAGTAACGAGAAGAAACATAACATAGTTCTGCTGGGGGCTCAGCACAACACACTCCTCAAATTAAATTAAGCACACCTGAAATTAAACTTTGCAACTATTCTAGTAGACACTGCATTAGAACCACCATCAGCAACGATACTGCCACCTTACTCGGAGGAGTCCTCGTCCATGTCCTCGACTTTGTCCTTGTCCCTCTTCCTCTTGGCTGATACTTCTTTGCTTGAACCGCACACTTGGCTCTTGCTCTTCATCCAACCCTTGTAGATATTGAAACAAAGGCAGCCATCCATTGCAGCGTAGTGGATGTGGTCTATATCTAGTACATTCCGCTGCCATGCATAACGATGAAACGTGTATGGAGGTTTCTCCAGTTTATCGTACGAAGGATGAACCATGGCTCCTGCCAGGGTCAGCATTGAAGGCTGACGAGAGGACACCAGCCGATTTTTCTGGAGGTCGAAGGGGTTGCCTACAATGAGGCCTATCCGACCCAGGACTTCTTTATCGTTCCCAAAGTCTACAGTAACGAATTTGACTAGGTTGCTCTTGAGGAAGTCCTTAAAATCCAGACATTCAATGTCGGCATGGCATATGTGGTAGACCAAGCATAAGTCATGCACGCAAACCTGGATCACGGCGGGCTTCTTCCTCTCTTCGTCCTTTAGATCCTTCTCTCGTCCCAGGACTGTGGTGTACTCAACATCTAGCCCAGCGACCCACTCATCATCTGAGTTTTCGAACGTGTGTCTGAAGCGAGAAAGGCATCCTTTCACCGTCACGGAAGAACGGGTGTAGATGACGTCGAACTCATTGCCGGTGATGGTTCTAACCTTGTACTCACCACCGATCGTGGAGATTTGGGACGCCATGGATTTGGGAGGAGGGTTATGATTAGTGGAACTGCCGTAATGTGAATGGATGGGACGACTAGGAGCGAACCGCCATAGTATTAAAGGACGTGCAGGGACGAGTAGGAGCGAACTGCCAGCATGCGAATGGCAGGGTAGTGGCTTTCCATTCTCCCATGATACGGGCTTCCGAGAGCCCTTGGATCTGAGATCGAATGGTTGCATGGCGTGATTCTAGACCTATGGGTGAATATCCTATCCTGGAGGGTTATTCTGCAAATTTTCAGCAACTTAGCATGCGACCGTTTGATCTCAGATCCAAGGGCTGCCAGCAGCCCATATCATGGTCGCGCCTACCACGACCGTCGCGTCGCTCGCGTGGTCGCGCCCTTGGAGATTTAACACGGTGCGTTAGGCTATCTGATGTTGGCATGTCATACATAGTCATCACTTAGTCACTCATACTACAACAAGGTTGGCTATAAGGTTGGTTATAAGTGTATTTATTTTTTTTACTCCTCTCTATCTCTTTCTTCGTACTCCCTCCATCCCATAATATAAGAACATTTTGACACTACTGTAGTGCCAAAAACATTCTTATATTATGGGACACAGGGAGTACTAGTATTTATTGCATTTGCCAAGGAGTGACATCTTCCAATGAAATGGTGTTGCTAAGTTTGCTTCATTTAATTAGTTATAGACTCAAAATTATCTTTTCACCTAGGTACACGCGCTTAGCACCGTTTCTTCCTTGGGTCACCAAACTAGTCTATCTCTTCTTGATTAACTTGCCACATCAGACTTTATGCCTATGTGGCAAGCTTAGCACCTGTAGGAGCAAGTAAGGCTGCTTGTAATGGGAGTAGTATCATGCATGCCAACTATGCAATCTTGATGAGGTGACGTCGAATTAAATGAAGAAAAGAGAGAGTTGAGTATCATATTATGATACTGTAGTATCATATTAAATGATGTGCTACTATGTGTCATGCATGACAATAAATAAACTACCCTATGATACCAACACATGATACTATGCATTACGGATGTAGTATCATACAAAAGTATCATATGCATGATACTAGTATATGATACTCTCCATTACGACCAACCTAAGTATAATAGTGCGCTTTACATGGCATTTTTGCATATGTGGAGGAAAGAGAGGCAAGGAAAAAGTGGAGAAGTGGGCTCTCATGCAAGAGCCAGCCTCTACTATAGTCTACATGGTGGAGCATTGGGAGAGGCACCTGTATGGAGGTGGTCAGGAATCGGGAGACTCACACCGGTCGTAGCGCCACAGTTAAAATGATAATGGCAAGTCAAATCACGAGGCCCCACCTGTCCAGCAGTAACTCGATGTCAAATCACACAGCCCTAAGTTTGTAGCAGCCTACTCCCTCGTCTTCTCGCGTCTTTGTCGAACCGACTAGGCGGAACTGCCCCGCCTCCTACTGCGCAGGAAAAGCCCCGCCCTCGACTTGTAAATAGTATATAGTATACTAATTTTGTATCCATGGATTGCGCCATGGAGCAAAGCCTCTAGAAAATGGCGGTACACATGTACGGAGTATACAGCACGCCCGTCGCGTTCACGTCGCACCCCAGACGGTCGGTCGGTCTGGCACGCTGCTCTCCGAATGGAACGAGTGTCATACTGCGTTTGCACACACATGTGGGACGGCAATTGAGAACCGACCATAGGCACACTCCCCAGCCCTGCAAGTCGGTGACTTAATAGAAGAGGGAGAGGAGCGATAGTACTAGAGAAGTGTTGTACTACGTTGGTGCCTGGACGATCCCTGCAAGACACGGAAGATCAGTTCGTCCATGCATGTGACCAGACTCCAGCAGACATGCCTGGATTGGCTATCGTCTACATATCGTGCAGGCTGTGTTGTACATGGTTATAGTTGTGGTGAGAAATCTAAAAAAAGGTTTCTTGTCATCTCGCAAAATTAGGTGTCATGTGCTTCGGATCACTACGAGGGTTAAACAGGGACAACTGAGTTGGGCTAGTCATTGGGGGCACATGCACGAAGACTACTCGACTGCCATCTAGGTCAAGCCAGCTATGTTAATTAGGACATCTATTGACGAACCCCTTTTCTACGAGTTTATCTTTAATTTGAGCTTTGTTCCTCGTCTAGTTTGTCCGTCGGGATTCACGTTGTCTCCTTTGGGCAGTGAGGTTATGATTTCTTGTCATGTGGCATTTTTTCGTGTTATATGTTATAATCCGGTGCTTCAGATCAAAATGACGACAACTGCGCCTCCGGGCCACGTGCATGAAGACTTCTCGGCAGTCATTGACAAGGTCAAGCCGGCTCCGGTAGACAAAAGAAAACTAGTACTACTCCAGTATATAGGCAGGAGCCTCCACGCTTGCTTGCTAGTGTTGCTCTCTTCACACTGTCTCGGCCTCTCCAGATCTAAACACGACAGCGGTGGCCACTCTCTCTCTCTCTCTCTCTCTCTCTCTCTCTCTCT
>NC_041393.1:483331908-483340096 GCF_002162155.2 Triticum dicoccoides
TCTGCTCACCGCTGGTCACAGATCCAGCCGGATCCTCTCCGCCAGGGAAGGTGGGAAGGTGCAACGTTCACGCGGTCGTCCTCGGCGACGGCTCTTTCCCACTGCTGGGCGCGTCCCGATCAACCTGCATTGCCGTTCTCTCCCAAGCACCGCTGGCGAGGGAGGGCCTCCGACCCCTTCTTCCTCGCTGTCGTAGTGTGGGCAGATCCGGCCTCCCGCCGCCCACCTAGCGACATCCCGGCGACCATCAGGTATAACCTCCTTCGAAACCGGCCTTGCTCTACTTCTCGAGCTCCTGACGTTGCTGCATTTGTATCTTCTACTATTTCTCAGGCCCCCTCGTAGATAGGATTGATCGCTTGTTCGAAAACCACCTAATTTTTTTACGTTTAAGAGGTAAAACTACTTCATGCGCTCGAATCTAGTACTACTTGGTTCAAACAAGGAAGAAAGGGGGTGGGGCGGGGGAGGATTTGTTACCTGGATCTAGGACTTGGTCGAAAGAGGAAATAATGGGGGCGAAAAGTAGCAGAGACTAGCTATCCAACTGGTCTCTAGGTCTAATAGGGAAATAAAGGGAAACGCAGTACAAACTCAATATAAACCCGATCTATTGGTTGAAAAAGGAAAGAAAGTGGGGACTGGGGGACAAGTCAACAGAGTAAGTCCAGCACTAGATTTGCTAGCCTCACACAGTATAAGGTGGCTATACCGAACAAAAATGGGACCAACCCAGATATCCTGTTCTGATGTTTGTTGCCCCGAGCCACTCTTATGTAATGCCACTGGTAAAATGTAGTAGTCGCACTGTTAAAAGTAAGGACACGTTAAACCAATGTTGTTCTCAATGTAATGCCTCCAGTAATATGAATCAATGGCACTTTTTACATGTCCTGCTAAATTTCCCATTAAGATAAGTTGGTTCTTTTCGTTAGAAATGCAACTGTCCTGGTCCGCCTACTCTCCCGTGCCCAAAGTAATGTAGTATTTAACGGTTGTCATAGTTAATCCTAATGCCCACACTAATATCTAGCAATGCCACTGCTTTAGAAATTGCTACTGTCTTTGTAGGATTGCCATTCACATAAGGAACATGCTTCTTTTCATTTGATGCATGTTTCATCACTTGTTAGTCACCCTCCTTTCCACCTTTTTTGTGCAAGCAGAGATATACATTTCACGCTCGATCTTAGTTGAACTGCACAAATGATATCCAAATTATAGTTGAGCATTCCAGGAGCTTCACAACCAACCTTGATGTTGGTCAATTTTATTGCAACTAATGAAGAAGAAGCTCTGTGGGTTTCGTTTTCTGATGGAAATGGAACCGGGGCTGGAGCCCTTTTCTTAAAAAAAATTGAAGAAGAAGCTGCTAGCTCACGGGACATTGCTTCATTTTAGGTGAACTGCACCAAAAGGTCCCATGAATTGAATCATCCATGTTGGTGACTGAAAGAGCCAGCTTCAGCATCCCAATCTAAGCACCCCCGGCCTCCATCCTTGTGACGCGCGGTACACCTTGTTTGCCACCTGCTCGACCCTAGTGTCACTGATAAAATGAAGTAATAATACAGTTAAAATAGAGCGAGTGTCATCTCTATCATTTCATTTCCAATGTAGATAAATAAAGTGCTTCTCTTTGTTAATGTATGTTTCATCAACTAGTCCCATTGTTAATGTTTAAGCGTTTTTGCAAACTGGGGTGCTTAATTTTAGTTGATATGTACAAGAATAGAGATTTGAATGTCTTAAGGCGCCTCCTTGTACTACTGCTGTACACTAATGTTCATCACTGGCAGAAGGTCTATCTGGGAGACTTGGGACGATGTTCAGTATGAGGCATACTGTATGAGGCGTCGCAGGGCCCATCTCGCCCTCGCAGCATGGCATACTATGATACTATCGCAATATTTTCTTCTATTTATTTTGTGTGTTTCATCAACTAGTGCCACTATAATGTAATCACGCTTTTTCATTATCTGTGCAAACAGGGTTATTCAGCTGCATTTTGGTGGAACTGCACAAATGTACGTATGGAACCAGCATATATGCAGAGTGCGAGGTGTGCCAAGTAAAAATTACCGACACCAACCATTCTGCATGCACGCATTGGCATCCACCACCACCAGTGGGATGTGTGGCTCTCTTTGTGGACGGATCTTTCTCGGCAGCAAATCCTCTAACCAAATACTAGTAGCTTATATTGGCAGTTTTCTAGGGAGTACTTTTTTCTGAAAGAAGCACCAATCTACTTTTCTTTATTTGTACATTGTGTCACAAGTTTGACCCAAAGGTCCAGAGATATTTTAGGGTGATTGGCGTAGTACTCGGAGACTGATTGTAAGCATGATTTCCATTAGCTATCACACTGATTGTAAGCATGAGCAGGTGGAAGATTAGGTTAGTGCGAAGCTTACCTTAAACCCTACCACCGCGTTGAAACGAGGCAAGCGTCGAGGGAACCATGGAGAATGGTGGGGAAGCGATGTCGCACCATCCAGCCTCCTCTTGCGGTGGGAGAACAAATACTCCTATGGCTCCGGCTGGCTCTGCACCCTCACGAACGACACACCATACTCGATTGATTCGTTATCCTCTGGGTGCTCGACCTTCAACCTGTACGCCCACCACCTCCGCCTGACTGTCGCCTCGGGTGAATCTGTCTGCTCCATCGCCCAAAGGAGATACTCGATGAACTCGGAGGACTGCGGCGTGACTGCCGCCGAGGAGTACATGTACATCGCCGCCCTCATCACCGTCGTCTCGCTCTTTCGCATACATTGCCACATGGCCCGCACCGTCCTCGAAATCTCCCACTCATTTTCAAACCAACTAAGGATCTCCTTCAACCTGGCTAACTTTGCCTGGTCGCCGCCGGCGATCTTCCTGATTCGCTGCTGCATCCTCTCCATAGATGTCCTTCTGAGTGGTCCGATGCTAGCTTTGGAAGATGGGAGGTGGTCTTGCAATAGAGAAGAGGGAGAGGCGAGACGGTGGTCTTGCAATAGAGAAGAGGGAGAGGCGAGATGGTGGTTTTGGAGTGGAGATGATGGAGAGGAGAGGAGGTGGTTTTGCAATGGAGAAGATCAGAAGAGGGAGAGGCGAGACGGTGGTTTTGGAATGGAGATGATGGAGAGGAGAGGAGGTGGTTTTGCAATGGAGAAGAGGGAGAGGAGCGTGCGGCAGTGATTTAGGATTGGATGAGAGGGCCGGCGCGCTGTGACTGGATCAAAATCAAAATCAATTTACCCTTCAATTAAGAAAGCGACCCCACATTAACTAGTCTCTCTTTATTCTGGGTCATAATTGACCATGATTTTCGCACATAAAATATATGTTATACGTTGCAAAAATAATATAATTTGAAATTACATTCAGATACAAACCAAACGATACAATTTTTGGTGACATGCATTCACATTTTGCTTGTCAAATACAGTACGTGGTCAAACTTTGACCCAAAATACGCAAAACAACAAAAAAATACTTCCAAGACCAGCGTCGCTCTTCCGCTCTTCTCCTCTTAAACCACCCGCGCTCCTCTCCTGTTCCAATCTAAATCCAGTGCCGCTCCTCTCCTCTTCCATTTCAAAACCACCGCCCCTCCTCTCCTGTTCCAGTCCAAAACCAGCGTCGCTCCTCTCCCGTTCTAATCCAAAACCAGTGCTGCTCCTCTCCTCTTCCATTCAAAAACCACCGCCAGCGAGTGAAGGTGTTGTGGAGAAGTAGATCGATGGAGGAGTACAACCGATACATGAGGATCACAGACGGCGACCCTGTGAAGCTAGCTAGGATGTTGGAGATACAGTCTTGGTTTGATAACAAGGACCAACTAGTGGCGACGGCGACATCCATGGCCAAATATCTGCAACAGAGCGAAAAGGCGGCGATACTCCTGGAGGGAGTCGCGCCGGAGTACATAGAGCTGCTCCTCTGGGCCATGGAGCAAACAGATTCACCGAATCCGATCGTGAGGGAGCGGTGGTGGGAGTATCGATCCCAGATGGAGCATCCACCAAAGATTGAAGGATCGAGCATCTACATGGTGCCATTTGTGAGGGTGTCCTGGCAGAGCGAGACGGTGGAGTCTTCGTCGACCGAACCCAACTGCAAGAGGAGAAAAGCAGTTGGCCCGACGATGCTTCCCCGCCATTGTCTCCCTCGCCGTTCATATCGTCTCACGGGGCGGCTGTCTGCCACCGAGGAATAGGAGGGGACTGCCCCCCCAGCCCAATAGTCGGGCAGGTTGTGAATTGTCAGGAGGAGCTTAGGGTTGTCAGTATTTGCGGGTTGTGAATTGTGTTTTGTGTTGTGTATTTTGAGAGTACTTTCAGATATAAATGTCTTTTGAATTTCAGATTTGCAGTATTGAGCATATGAAGTATTTTATGAATTCTAGAGATCTATTTTTAGCACTTAAAAAAATGTAGTTTCATAGGAGTATAAAAGTGCAGACAATGTGATTCTCAGAGAAGAAACTGCAAGTTTCAGTTTCAGATAAGAAACTGCAAGTTCAGTTTCAGATAAGAAACTATAACTTTTAGAGGCAAAGCATTTGTATTAACATGGCCTTTTCAAACAGGGTTAACATCATGTTGGAAGTTTTATTCATGGTGGAAAATGGAACTACCATCCAGTTAACATCATGTTGATCAACATGCATGCATAGCACATCTTCATATGATGCATAGTCAAAATGCCTACACAATGTCAAGTGTGCGAAACACACAGAAAACGAGGGACAAAGTTTTGGCAAGTGTCAGACGTGGTTTTGGGCTGCCCCGTCTAGTCTTTCATTTTTAACATGCGCAGCCCATGACCTCGGATGGGAGGTCCATAGGCATGTTTGTATTTTCTTGAGGGTCGTCATGTATCGACCGGCCTATGGACCTCCCATCCAAGGTTTTATTTTTCCTGAATATCGGCAGCCCAATTTATGTATTTTTTTAAGAAAACACAGAGGTTTGTTCTATTTTTCTATATAAGAATAGGAACGCCAGGTCCAACTTATGTTTCCCTTATAACTATATTGTATATATTTAAATTATTTTATATGTTATTATATATTATTTTTATTGTCATCATATATTTAACAGATACTTACATATGTAAGAAAACAATATCCCACATCTTAATAACTTATAAAAGTAATTTCTTAACAATAAAATCCTGGATTGTTTTGGCACAAAAATCCTAGTGATTGTGTACAAAAGCTTGGTAAGATTTAAGGACGAATGTAATAATATCACTTATTGTTTAAATATATTTATAACAAAATGCTCAGCCCCTTTTTATTTTTTGATAACATTGTTGGCCCAACCCAACATTATAATTAGAATCAGCCCAGCATAATCGTGTATTTCGAGAAAGTGCAAATGGCCTGTAATTTTTTAGGAAATAGAATAAATGGGCCGCATGGACGCTACATAATTTGTTCACCCAGCCCAGCTAATGGTTGTAATTCAAAAAATAATAATAATCAAATTGACTGTAAATTCTACCGCGCAAAAAAAGACTGTAAATTTTGAAAAAATGGGTTGAATACGTGCCACATTTTTGGAGGCTGAAATGTGGGAAATAGGTCGAAGCCAACGCAAGTCATTGTCAATTTAGTCAACAAATGATTCTGACATGTTAGCCGTTGGATTTACATCCAATGACCGGCATCCATCTTCAATCTCTCGTCTTCTTCCTCCAGCGCCGCCGGGACCACCTCCCGCCTCCTGCTGCTAGCAGCTCTGCTTAGCACGCTTCGCTATGAAGCGCTACTCCACCGTTGGCCTGGCCATCCCTCCACCCCTCCACACCTCCTGTTCTTCTCCACCGACTGCCGAACCACACTGCACTAGAACCAGTTAACCCTCGTACACCTCTCCGTCTGCGACTCTACTCCCACGTCTTCCCATCTCCGGCTCGTTGCTATCCGGGGCTTTGCCGTCGTACACCACCTTGGATGCGCTCGGTGCGGCATGGTCAACGTGGTCAACGAACGACACCATCGAAAGTAAACTGTGCGTGGAGAGGCTGACAGCTGGGTCCATGGCCGCACACAAGGAAATGCCTCCTTATTACGTGCAAAATAATGATTCCTCCACCTGACATCTGGGACCCACCGGAAGGGCTTCTGTATTTCGCGAAAAAAACGTGCCCCCCGCTGATAGGTCAGACCCACTAGCTATCTTCGCAAGCAAGGAAGTGTCTCCTTATTACGCACAAAAAAATGAATACCCCCTACTAGCTGGGACCCACCATAGTGGGTGGCTGACTTATGGGCCTACTAAGTTGACGGGGACGGAGGGCTTTGTCAACTTAGTGAATACTCCAGTGACCGTATGATGTCCATCCAACGGCCATAGTGCTTCTTCAACCTCTGGTCTTCTTGCTCCAGCCGCCCAAAGTAGCGCCGGTCGTGCCGCCTGCTCCTGCCTTCCGTGGCCAGTTGTGATGCCGCGGAGGCCTCACCGCCCCCTACTACTCCCATCGCTGGCCAGGCCATCCCTCTACTCACTCACACCCCCTGTTATTCCGTGGCGACAGCAGCCTCACACCGCAGCCGAACCAGTGAACCCTCGTACTCCTCTTCACGTGGGCATCCACTGTTGCGTCTTCCCTGCCTCCGTGTCGTTCCCTTCCTAGGCCTCGCCGTCGTCCACCGCCCTAGTGCTCTCGGCGTGGCCTGGTCAACGTGGTCGATGACCGACCTGCATCTGAAGTGGACTGTATGTGGAGAGGCTGATAGTTGGGTCCACGGCCGCAGCAAGGATGTGCCTCCTTATTACGCGCAAAATAATTATTCCTCCACCTGACAGCAGGGACCCATCGGATGGGCCACCTTATTTCGTGAAAAAAAATGTTTCCCCCCGACTCCTGGGACCCACCAGCTACATCTTCGCACGCAAGGAAGTGCGTCCGGGCAAAAAAAAAATGATTCGCCCCCCTGACTGCTAGGACCCACCAGCTACATCTTCGCACGCAAGGAAGTGCGTTCGAAAAAAAAACGATTCGCCCCCCTGACTGCTGGGACCCACCAGCTACATCTTCGCACGCAAGGAAGTGCCTGACAGTCGGGACCCACCTGGTCGGAGAGTACGTAGCATTGTCATTCTGGTCGCGAACGTGTATGTACATATATACTGGTCGACGTAGAGGCGCACACGTGTCGTAGTAGAGGCGCGCACGTAGCATGTACATGTACGTACAGCGTCCAGGGTGCAAGAAAGAAAATATGGCCACGTACATACATACGGGTGGGGTCTCGAACGCCTACTCGCGCATATATACTTACGGCCAGGGCTCATGTACATGGCTGGGTCGGAACGGAGAAACAGCGTCGTCGTTGTGTTCATGGGGAGGCAACGGAATGCGTCGTGTTCATGGGGAGGCAATGGAATGCGTCGTGTTCATCGGGAGGCAACGGAACGCGTGGGAGCCAACCGGCTGGGTCGGAATGGAATGCGTGGTCGTGTTCATTGGGAGGTCTTGGACGGAACATGCGATGGAAACGAGGCCTGGCGTACCGCTGAACGGAGGAAACGGCCTGGTGTTTGACCGACCATGTTCGAAACGGGATCTTGTTCATCGAGAGGGGTCTGGCGTACCGCAAAACGGAGGAAACGGACCTCCTACGGTCGAAACGGGGGTCCTGTTGATCGGGAGGGGTGTGGCGTACTGCAAAACGGACGAAACGGACTTGTGTTGGAGCGCTACGGTCGAAATGGGGGTCCTGTTGATCGGGAGGGGTGTGGCGTATCGCAAAATGGACGAAACGGACTTGTGTTGGAGCGCTATGGTCAAAACGGGGGTCCTGTTCATCGGGAGGGGTGTGGCCTACCGCAAAATGGGACTCCACGAAATTCTGTTCATCTCCATCGTCGACCTCCTCCAGCCTCCACGGGCTACTGTTCATCCACTGTCGACATCCTCCAGCCTCCACCTGTGACTGTTCATCCACGGGCTCCTGTTCATCCAGCCTCCACAGCGCGCTACTCCACCGGATACTGTTCAACCACCCCTCCACGGGCACCCCTCCATCGTCTACTGTTCATCCAACCCTCCACCACACCACGGGGTCCTGTTCAACCATCCCTCCTTGGGCACCCCTCCACCATCTAGTGTTCATCCAGCCCTCCACACCACGGGGTCCTATTCATCCAGAGGCAACACCACGGGTCCTGTTCATCCACTCCCA
>NC_041393.1:483340526-483360491 GCF_002162155.2 Triticum dicoccoides
GGCAGCATCGATCGGCTTTAGTTAGCAGCAGCAGCGAAGGAAGCAATCGCTCGGGTTCAGTAACGCGTAGCCTGCAGTACAATCGCTCGGGTTCAGTTAGAGCCCAACGCCTCGCTCGGGTTCAGTTAGAGCCAACACCTCGCACACACGCGCGTACGTGTACGAGAGAAACGCGCATCGCTCGGCCCCCCACCACCCACCGTAACTGGGAACTCCCCGAAATTTTCCTCGCCCTCGGTTTTTTTCGTCATGGACGGCCCAAAGAATGTCATGCAGCTGCATGTCCGGCCCGCCCAGGATGAAAAGCCCATTTTCTGTCATGATTTTTTGTCATAGAAGTAGGAGCCCACCACATCTATGATGATACTGGGTTTTGTCACAATTATCGTCATAGAAGTGTCATATGTATGACAGGAAAAAATTCGTTCGGCCCAAAATGTCACGGATGTGTCTTCTTTTGTAGTGTTGATAACGGGATCACATCATTAGTAGAATTATGTGATGGACAAGACCCATCCGTTAGCTTAGCATAATGATCGTTCAGTTTTATTGCTACTACTTTCTTCGTGTCAAATATATATTCCTCTGACTATGAGATTATGCAACTCCCGGAAACCGGAGGAATGCCTTGTGTGCTATCGAATGTGACAACATAACTGGGTGATTATAAAGATGCTCTATAGGTATCTCCTAAGGTGTTTGTTGGGTTGGCATAGATCGAGATTAGGATTTGTCACTCCGAGTATCGGAGAGGTATCTCTGGGCCCTCTCGGTAATGCACATCATATGAAGCCTTGCAAGCAATGTGACTAATGAGTTAGTCATAGGATGATGCACTACGGAACGAGTAAAGAGACTTGCCGGTAACAATATTGAACTAGGTATGAAGATACCGACGATTGAATCTCAGGCAAGTAATATACCGATGACAAAGGGAATAACTATATTGACATTGCGATTCGACCGATAAAGATCTTCATAGAATATGTGGGAACCATTATGAGCATCCAGGTTCTGCTATTGGTTATTAACCGGAGAGGTGTCTCGGTCATGTCTACATAGTTCTCGAACCTGTAGGGTCCGCATGCTTAACTTTTGATGACGATTGGTATTATATGAGTTATGTGTTTTGGTGACCGAAGGTTGTTCGGAGTCCCGGATGAGATCACGGACATGACGAGGAGTCTCGAAATGGTCGAGAGGTAAATATTGATATATTGGAAGGTTATATACGAATACTGGAATTGTTCCGAATAGGTTCGGGGATTTTTTGGAGTACCGGGAGGTTACCGGAACCCCCCGGCAAATTTAATGGGCCACATGGGCCTTAGTGGAGAGGAGAGGACAAGCCAGAGGAGGTGCCCCCCCTTGCCAATCCAAATTGGACAAGGGGTGGGGGCACGGTCCCCCTTTCCTTCTCCCTCTCCACATCTTTCCCCTTTTCCCCCTCCGTAAGAAGGAAAAGAGGGGGGTGAATCCTACTAGGAGTGGAGTCCTAGTAGGACTCCCTGCTCCATGTTACGCCCCTGGTGTCCGGCCTCCTCCCCCTCCTTTATATACGGGGGCGGGGGCACCCCAAAGACACAATGGTTATTCTCTTAGCCGTGTGCAGTGCCCCCCTCCACCATTTACTCCTCCGATAGTATCATCGTAGTGCTTAGGCGAAGCCTTGCGTGGATCACATCACCAACACCATCATCACGCCGTCGTGCTGACGGAACTCATCGGCTCCATCGACACTCTGCTGGATCTAGAGTTCGAGGGACGTCATCAAGCTGAACGTGTGCAGAACTCAGAGGTGCCGTACGTTCGGCACTTGATCGGTTGACTTGAGAAGACGTTCGACTACATCAACCACGTTAAGTTAACGCTTCCGCTTTCGGTCTACGAGGGTATGTGGACACACTCTCCCCCTCTCGTTGCTATGCTTCTCCTAGATAGATCTTGCGCGAGCATAGGAAAAAATTTGAAATTGCATGCTATGTTTCCCAACAGTGGCATCCGAGCCATGTCTATGTGTAGATGATATGCACGAGTAGAACACAAAGAGCTGTGGGCGATGATCGTCATACTTCTTACCACCAATGTCTTATTTTGATTCGGCGGTATTGTTAGATGAAGCGGCCCGGACCAGCCTTACATGACCGCGTTCATGAGACCGGTTCCACCGACTAACATGCAACTAGTTTTGCATAAAGGTGGTTGGCGGGTGTGTGTTTCTCCAACTTTAGTTGAATCAAATTTAACTGCGGCCGGTCCTTCTGAAGGTTAAAATAGCAAACTTGATAAATCACCATTGTGGTTTTTGTGCCGTAGGTATGTACGGTTCATGCTAGAAGCCCGTAGCAACCACATAAAACTTGCAACAAACAAAGTAGAGGACGTCTAACTTGTTTTTGCAGGGCATGTTGTGATGTGATATGGTCAAGACATGATGTGATATAAAGATTGTTGTATGAGATGATCATGTTTTGTAGAAGTTATCGGCAACTGGCAGGAGCCATATGGTTGTCGCTTTATTGTATAAAATACGAGCGCCATGTAATTGCTTTAGTTTATCACTAAGCCGTAGCGATAGTCGTAGAAGCAATGGTTGGCGAGATGACCACGACGCTACGATGAAGATCAAGGTGTCAAGCCAGTGACGATGGAGATCATGATGTTGCTTAGGTGATGGAGATCATGAGCACAAGATGATGAGGATGGCCATATCATGTCACATATTTTGATTGCATGTGATGTTTATATTTTATGCATCTTATTTTGCTTAGTATGGCGATAGCATTATAAGATGATCCCTTGCTAAATTTCAAGGTATAAGTGTTCTCCCCGAGTATGCACCGCTGCGAAAGTTCTTCGTGCTAAGACACCCCATGATGATTGGGTGTGATAAGCTCTATGTTCAAATACAACGGGTGCAGACCAGATTTGCACACGCGGAATACTCAGGTTAAACTTGACGAGCCTAGCATATACATATATGGCCTCGGAACACTGGAGACTGAAAGGTCGAACGTGAATCATATAGTAGATATGATCAACATAGTGATGTTCACCATTGAAGACTACTCCATCTCACGTGATGATCGGACATGGTTTAGTGATTTGGATCATGTATCATTTTGATGACTAGAGGGATGTCTATCTAAGTGGGAGTTCTTAAGTAATATGATTAATTGAACTTAATTTATCATGAACTTAGTCCTGATAGTTTTTTGCATATCTATGTTGTATATCAATGGCCCGTGCTACCATTCCTTTGAAATTTAATGCGTTCCTAGAGAAAACTAAGTTGAAAGATGATGGCAGCAACTACATGGACTAGGTCCGTAACTTGAGGATTATCCTCACACTACTGCAGGATGCTGCTAACAAGACACTACGATCAGAGACCCTTTGAGAAATTGTGTGCGATGCAATAATCGCAAACAGTGGTGTAAGAAAACTGTCAAAAATGTGCAAAACATTTGCGATGATGGATGCATCAAACACGGTTCAGATTTTAGTTGCGTGTGCGATGCAGGGCATACGGTTTAGTTCAATTAACTATTTGCGATGAGGAGGAACAAAAGAAACGGGAAGCCAGATGAAGGCGTGTGCGATACACAACATACGGTTCACTCGGATGAACTGTTTGTGATTAGGCAACACAAAAGAAACGGTCAGCCAGATCAGGGTGTGTGCGATATACAGCATGCGGTTCACTCGGATGAACTGTTTGTGTTGAGACAAGAGAACAGAAACGGTTCAATATAACAAGATGTGTGTGATACGCGACAAACAGGTCTGTAATTAGAAATGTGTGCGAGGACTGATAATAACACAAACGATTGCTTCTAATAAGATGTATGTGATATGCTCTGTCTACACAACATGTACTGGCCATTGGGGGACTGGCGGTCATCCGGATACGCCATAAGGATGCGAAGGCATCCTATATCAACAAGGACTAGCTGCTCCACCAGTAGCTCATCTAAGAGAACTCTCAAGTTAAGTGTGCTCAGGCTGGAGCAACCATTAGATAGGTGACTGGATGGGAAGTTGTGTTGATGTTAAATTAACTGATAGGATGGGTCATTTCGGTTCAAATGACCGAAATGACCCATTCCCTCAACTAATTTCACCTCGAGGCCCGTGTTTTTTATTTTTATTTTATTTTTTAACATATGTTAAAGAAGGTCTACCGCATTATTTTTTGGCAATGTGTATATGTGGCATACAGTTGATCCATCCGACCTGTTTGTGATGGAATAAGCCGTGTGTGTTGTGGGCAAACGCTTGCTAGTGTACAACCGTTTGTGATTGATGAATTCATCACCCACGAGTTCCCTAGTGTGGTCCGTGTTCATCTCATTATCATCTACTTCTTGTGCTAGATCGATGTTCCTTATATGCTAAGTTTCCATTAGTTGATGGCGTTCTATGAACACGCCACTGTTTCCCGCCATTTCCTCACCTATGTCCCGCCACCCAGCGATATTGCACATAAACCTAGGTGCGGCGCAATGCACGGAGGCAAAAAGCACAGCCTGTAGCACATCCACCTTTTCCACGCATGCCAATGCACCAAAGCGCCGCCTCTGCCATCAACCTCGTCGACGAGGAAAACCAGAAGGCGCCACGGCTCGTCGAGGCTGCGGTACTCCCCAACAACGCGATGGACGACGTCGTGATGCGCGTCATCTCCAGGGTTGAGCAGACCATTGGCACATGGTGCTTCAGCGCCGCCGGTCAAGATAGGCATGTCAGTGCTGAGAGGCTGTAGCTCGCCGCACAACATGATCGATGGCGCACCGCAGAGAAAGCTAGGCGCGTCCGCATCGATAGGTTGCGGCTCGCCGCACGGCGAGAGCGTTGGAGTGCCGCAGAGCAAGAGGCGTGGCGCGCCGCACAGCAAGAGCGGATCCATCAGTGCTTGCCCGCTGTCGACAGGGTGTCGCAGCTGGGTACACGTCCCGTCAGTACCCCCATTCCTCGCCAGGAGTGGGCACAGGCCCTCTGCACCGTACTGGCACCAGAGGTCGGCCGCGCTGTACTTGCACTGGACGCCCGCCATGCCATTCGCATGGGTCACGCCGTTTGCCTTGTCCGCGGCCCGCTTGATACCAACGCGCTGGTCGGTAGGCTCAACCGCCTCCTTGGCTCAGGTGTCCACTTGGGCGCAGTAGAGAAACATGGCTGTCGCATCCTCGAGGTGGTGATATCCGATGAAATAATCAACTTGGAGCTCAAGATCGCGCTCCAGATGTACTACGAGCGTGTCGACCGCTTCGACAAACGACTACACGAGTTCAAGCAGAGGCAAGAGCTACCGTAGGCAAGGGCTACTGCTCATGGTCTCATGGACGCGTTTTATTTTGTTGAGTCGTTTCGACGTGGATAGCTATGTATTCACAGCAATCATACTATTGCTCTGTTTCAATGTGTGTACTCTGTTTTCCGTTCTTATATGTTCTGTTTCAATGTGTGTTTATACGCTTTCCATTCTGTATATGTGGATGATAACAGATAGATTCAAATTAGTATAGAAAATAGATAGAAAATGGAATTCATAATATATATAATATTAATTTTTCATTAGTTCATCACAGAATATATATAATATCATCACATATATGTGATGATACTTAACTACTAGGTACAATGCATAAAATTGAAAATGATAAATACTAAAATTAATAATCCCTCTTGGGGCCAGTATTCCGACAGCCCCTCACCAACAGCTCCCTGGTGCGCGGCATCTTCCCAGAACGGAGGCAGTACTCCGCCTCGCAGCGCTTACGTGTTGATCTGACTCTTGTACGTGGACGCGCACAAACGATCTTGCCATTTCATTGCGCGCCCACCGGAGCTCCTCGTCGGTGGCACGTTGGAGCTTATCGGCCCAGCTCCACGCAGCGACGAGGCGCCTAGCGCCTCTGGCCTTGCTCATGAAGTACCCTCTTCGTACACCTCCTCCGCACGACGACGCGCCCGGCCCCAAAGCTCCGCCTCCTCCTTTTTCCAGGCAGCATCACGGGCTTCACAGGACGCCTAGTACCTGGCATCCTCCTCCGCCATCTCCTTCTTGAAAGCCACTTGACTGGCTTTCTCAGCCTATGGCAGCGACTTCCAAAGACAAAGATCATACTGGCCCCAAAACCAATCCAAAGTTGGGGGGTCCGGTGCAACCTCGTCCGGCGGCGCGTAGGTGTCCTTGTCGCTGCTCTTCGAGTGAGCGTCCTCGGGGGGTGGCAACTCCTCATCGGCGCGTGGGCAGACCGGCGGCGCCATGGCAGAGATTTGAGAGAGAGAGAGAGAGAGAGAGAGAGAGAGAGAGAGAGAGAGGGAGGGGGCAAGGGGGGATCTAGATGAGAATGCATGCGAGACAACATGAGCAAGGTAGTATTTATTGGCGGCCGAAATCTAGATCGACGGGAACAGTACATGCGCCGGACGCTGGAATTTACGAATATTGTAGTGTGAATTACACACGATTCCCACAATAAAATCCGTGTGTGAACATAATAGCTGATGGTTCCCAATGTAGAACCGTGTCTGATTAATAAAGCCCGCCACTCACCTTCCAAACCTCGAGGCGCGAAATAGAGTGCCAATCGTGTGGGGCCGGATGTTTTGCCAGATTTTACATTTTCTTTTTTGAACACCAGATATTTACAGCGTTTGATGACTTTCTAACTCACACACAAGTACACAAATATGATTTTTCAAATCGTTATGGTTAGCCATTGCATGTAGATGTAGTTCAAATTTGAATTACGATCATTAAATGGCTAGAAAATTACTTAAATATCTTCAAAAGGTCAAATGACCTCTAAAATTTTCTAAATTTTCTCATGACAGTTGTATTAGTGCATGTTACACAAAAAAAATTGAAGGCCGTAAGAGGAAGCTATCTGTCGTTCGTCATCAAACATGCATTACTCCCTTCTCGGAACCACAAGCCTTCTAGTGAGTTGCTCGGTTTGTGAGGGGTGTGTGTCCAAACTTTTGTCAAACAGACCAATTTTTATACCACATCATCTTGGTGACATGACATTACATCAAGCAAGGTTTCATGTTTTTCTGATCATTTTTTAATTTTTTGGAATAAAAATGCCATGACACTCCATGCATGTACATGTGTCCATGCCGTGAGACCTATATGTTTGAAAATTCTTTCTAATTTACTGCACATGGAATTAACTCGCATATAAGTACACAAATATGATTTTTAAACCGTTATGGTTAGCCATTGCATGTACATCTAGTTCAAATTTGAATTACGGTCATTAAATGGCTAAGAAATCACTTAAATGTCTTCAAAAGGTCAAATAACCCCTGAAATTTTCCAAATTTTCGCATTACAGTTTGTATCAGTGCACATTACATGTAGAAATTTGTTGAAGGCCGTAAGAGGAAGATATCTGTCGTTCGTCATCAAACATGCATTGCTCCCTTCTCGGAACCACGAGCCTTCTAGTGAGTTACTCCGGTTTGTGAGGGGTGTGTGTCCAAACTTTTGTCAAGCAAACCAATTTTTGTACCACATCATCTTGGTGGCATGACATTACATCAAGCAAGATTTCATGTTTTTCTGATTATTTTTTAATTTTTTTGAATAAAAATGCCATGGCACTCCATGCATGTACATGTGTCCATGCTGAGACCAATATGTTTGAAAATTCCTTCTAATTTACTGCACATGAAAATAGCTCGCACACAAGTACACAAATATGATTATTCAAACCGTTATGGTTAGCCGTTGCATGTATATCTAGTTAAAATTAGAATTACGATCATTAAATGGCTAGGAAATCACTTAAATGACTTCAAAAGATCAAATGACCCCTGAAATTTTCCAAATTTTCACATGACAGTTTGTATCAGTGCACATTACACGTAGAAATTTTTTGAAGGCCGTAAGACGAAGCTATCTGCCGTTCGTCATCAAACACATTGAAATATTTTTAATGTTTTAGTTTTTCTTGAAGGAAGCAAAAATAATTTAAAAAAAGAAAAACGAAAAACGAGAAAAACTATTTACACAAGAAAGTTCCCAGCAAGTAAAAGAAGAACAGGAAATATTTTTGGGTTTTCTTTTAACACTACAAACTACTAAACAAGAAAGAAACAACGAAAAGAAGCGAGAAATATTTTGGATTTTTGAAGTTTTCAAACACAGAAGAAGAAAGCAAAAATACTTACATGGATATATAATGAAAAAGGATGGACGTTGACAACTGGAATGGAATGTATGAACATGAATGTAATGTCGATGAGAAATACGTACTCCCCCAAGTCTAGCATTTTGGCCTAAGTTGGTCTATGGCCCCTAGTAGCCTGAATAATACCCGTAGTCATAGTTCAGGTTATACTGACGTGCAGCTGCCACAACTTTGCGTGCTGCCTAATTGAGATGGGTAGTCTCCACTGCCCTCTCGTACTCCTCAGCCTCCTCCTCAAGTATGAAGTGTTTATATTTTACATGAAAATTAAAGAAGGCAGGAGAGGGCAAAGTAATATGAAAGACACGAAGCTTGATAAAGATTAACCTGTATCTGAGCGGAGGGTCGTTCCTCTCGAGGAACTGGTGACATTCCATAGCATCATAATCAAGAATACTGGCACGTCAGCACTCCGCCATAAATGGCCATCATACCACCATTGAAACGTCGCTGATGCCGCTGAACTACCGTCATAGCCGTGATAGCATTCCCGGAACACAACTGCCGCCGCAGGAGCATCGTCGAAACGCTGCCGATGCATCACTGGAGCACCATTGTCGCCGTCGGAGCACCTTTGTTGCCATTGGAGCTTCGCCGGAACACCGCCGATGCATCGCGGGAGTACCTTGTCACCGCTGGAGCATCGGGAACGCCGTTGACGTCGCTCCGGAGTATTGTCGCGCCACCGCCTACGAACTGACAAGTGGGTCATGCATGTCGGGTTGGTCATTGAGGATCTGCTAGGGTGTGTTTGCTTCAGGGAATGAAGTGGAACGTAACGGGTCGGACCTGCACCTGGGAGCGATTTCTGTGTTTAGTTGAAAAAGGGAATGGAACGCAGTGGTTCCCTGGAGAGGGATATTCCCCCTATATGCCGAACCGGGTGGTTCCTCCAAATTGACCGGACCACGCGGAACGCGTCTCTCTCGCGTCGTCCCCCACTCACCAACGAGGAACGCCGCCCCGCTCCCTCTCCCTCGATGGGCATGGCGGCGGCCATACACCTCCCCTCCTCTACGGCACCCCCTCGCCGCGGTTGGATATGAAGCCTCCCGGCGTCTCCTTCCCCTCGTCAGAGATGCAGCTTCGCCGCGTCTCCTGCCCCTCGACCAAGGATCTGGGAAAGGACGGGGCCACTCCCTCTCCATCCGGCCTCTCTCTCGGCTCGCCCTCTGGAACGACCGCTCCTCCCCCGTATCTCTCTCGTCAAGCAGCAGCTGATTGCTCCCTCCTCCCGTTCCTCTCACCCAGCAGCAACGATGGCAGGTCAGATGCGGCCGATTTGTTGGGAAGCAGAGCAGATAAGTGGCGGTCGGCTCGGCTCGTCTCCTTCCCGGCAGCTAGCCGGCCGATGGCATCCACACACCTGGGAGGTAGCAGCACCAACCAAGGAGCAGCCAGTTCGGCAAGCAGCAAGAGAAGCATCAGCGGCGGCAAGAGCAAGCTTCTTCGATTGGCTCTTTCTAACTTGGCATTCTCCGTCCAATAATCAGTAGTACTCAAATTGATTAGTGCTAGCTTTGTGTGC
Organism: Triticum dicoccoides; assembly: GCF_002162155.2. Taxonomy (NCBI): domain Eukaryota; kingdom Viridiplantae; phylum Streptophyta; class Magnoliopsida; order Poales; family Poaceae; genus Triticum; species Triticum dicoccoides. Next base: position 483,350,262 of record NC_041393.1, read on the forward strand.
TCTGTGTTGAGACCGGTAGTAACAATTTTTGTTGTCATTAATACTTTGCAATCTAGATATTGTGCTTCAAATATCAGGTTATATATTTCACTGATAAATCATTGTGAAATTCAAATGTTGTTCAAAACTATTTATGCTTGCGAGTGGAGTTATAAGTTATTGTGAGCGAAACCAAATTCATTCGATTCAATCTCTCCAACCAAACACCGAAATGGAACCATTCCATTCCATCTATTGTGCTCAAGCAAACGCAGAGACGGAACCGACCCATTCTAGTGGAATGGAACCATGACATTCCATTTCACTTCGTTCCGCAACCAAACACACCCCTAGAGTACCGAACCCCAATGACCAAAAGAAGTGTTATTGGGGCCCCCGATAGATGGTTATTGGGGGAGTTTTTTTTCCATGAGGCGTTGGAGATGTTCTAAAGTCCAACAAGCTGTCAAGCCCGTTAGGCGTTGGAGGTTTTGTCTCAAACAGGGTATGGATGGATATTTCGTTTCTGAATCAAGTATATTTCTCTCAAAATAAACAAACAAACCAACAAAGTACAGCACTTGTAATGAACAGTGCCGCAGAGAGTACAAAGTGCACTTGACTGTATCCATGAAACCGCATCACACTGTGCCTTCCTCTGCGTCGTTCCGCGCAAATTGAAACCCAAAACTGTATCACCGCAGGTTCAAACGAAATTCCCCAACCCCAAGCTACAGCTAATACCAGTGGTCCAGTACCCTACCCGTCAACAGTTTCCTGAGGCTCTACCGTCAGCTGCTCACCGGGTCCAGTCCACCGGAACAACAGAAAACACAGAGGGCTCGGTGACCGCGCCCGGTCATGTAAAACGCGCGCAAAGCCAGCGCCAACTTTCCTTCTCTCTCTCAAAGAAAACAAAAGAGCAAAGTTTTTCCCTCAGAAGAGAGAGAGAGAGAGAGATAGAGAGAGAGAGAGAGAGAGAGAGAGAGAGCAAAGCTTAACGCAAACTGAAAAAATGAACCGAGTACTCCCGTCTCTTTTTCGGGCAGCGGCGAGCAAGTCGCTTTCTCTCGCTGCGTCGCGTGCATGCATGCATGTATTGCTTTTTTCCCTTCATCCCTTTGCTCGGACGGTCGGACCGACGTACGACGCCAATGCCTGTGACCGCCATCGCCGCCGCGCCGGCCGACGCACGCCATGTTTCGAGGTGGCAGGCCGGCGATCGAATGGCCACCCAACACATAATCTGTCCGGGCCAAGAAAAAAAACATTCGCAAGTGACCTGGGGAGTCGCCACGCCGCGTTTCTCTTGTTTGGACCGTGTGTAAAACCCACGCGGTAAATTAACCGTACGTTCAACAAAGGCCTCGCCTACAGACGAGAGGGAAAAAAGAAAGAGAGAGATAGAGAGAGAAGCAGATTAATCGCAGGAGTAAAAGGAAGCGGGCGGTCCGGTGTGCGTGAAAAGACGGCCGCCGCTTTGCGTTGTGCGTGCGCGAGCACTGGCGTCGGAGGGAGGTTTGCTTTAGTTTGGGGTAGGCTGCGTGCATGGCATGGCCCCGGCTCCTAGCTTTGCTTTTAGTTTTGCTTTTCCCCCGGCTTTATATAAGCGCAGCACCCCTACTTTTAGTTTTGCTTCATGCCACTTTGGACGGGATCTTTGCCTGCTTTATCCTCTACTTAGCCGTTGCTACTACGACTGACTACTCTTGCAAGGGAGGAGCAGCCAAGAGGGGAGGAAGCTTGGATAGCTAGGAAGGAGCAGTTCGGATTTCGAGCACGCTTCTCTCGTCAGGCTTCAATCAGGTACACTATCTTCTGGTGGTCGTCACTTGTGCTGCCGCATAATGTAGTAAGATATAGGAGTACTCGGTAGGATGTCGCTTAATTCTGCTCTAGAACTCATTAAGAAACGTACAGTGCTCTTCTGTGTGGAGATACTCCTACTTGGGACTTGGGAGTAGTGGCTGTGAGCAATGTCAGCGAGAGTGGCCTAGCAAGCTAGTAGCAAGATCCACGGCGTAGCACTGCAGTATATCGTACTACCGTGCATGCTATGCTGCTGCACACTCATTCTGCACACACATATACATCCGCGCACATTTTGCCGTGGATTCGCTTGGACGCTCCTTGGTTCCCTTGCGTTTCCTTCCTTTTGATGCCATGCGGCCTTGGGTCCGTCGGCGGCGCTTTTGAGGCAGGCGAGAGAGAGAGAGAGAGAGGGCGATCGAGCGCGTCCGGCGGCATGCATGGCCTGCAACAACAGCAAGAGAGGGGAAACCGGCTTTCCCGTCGCCCCGTAGCTGCGCGGCCATGGCGTGAAGCCAAAACACACAGAGCTAGCCCCCCCTCTCTCTCTCTACACTGTGGAGATCCCAGTCACACATCACGGCCGTGTAGTAAGCTCGCGCGTCTCTTCTGCCTGCTCTCTCTCTCTCTCTCCCTGCTCTGCCGGCCATTAAATGGATGCATGCATGCATGCGACCCCTTCTTCAAACTTGGGTAGAACAGCTCATGATTGCGTCGCTTGTAGGCTTGCTGCCCGTCGTCTTCTCCGGCCTCTGGACGCCCCTTCCTGCCTCCGCGATAGGGCGCCCTAAACTGATTCTTTAGTCCTTTTCCCTTCCATGAAAGCAGTATAGTACTCCGTGTTCATCTACCTGTCCTGCCATGATAGATTGGTACAGTACTGCACCATCGACGAAAATGATTTTTGAGCCTGGCAAGTTACATGTGGCCGACTAGTGAGTGGACACCACGTAGGCTAATGAGTGGACACCCTATCTCTCATAATTTGTTCTACTAGCACTATACTACCACTTTTTTTCAGTTTACAAACTCGCGTGAGTGCATTTCATCCCCGTCCCAGAGAGTGAAGCGGTATTATGAGCAGTAAACAAAAAACTTTCATTTTGCTGCTAAAAGCAGCACAGTGAAACGGTATTATGAGCAGTAAACAAAAAACTTTTATTTTGGTGCTAAAAACAGCACACATATGCTGGGGCAACAGCATAGATGAATACAGGCACCTACTATCTCCGTTTAGAAAAGAAATTTAGTCTTAAAGCAAGCAAGTCTCTTTTGTCTCACTTTTATCCACGACAGCGGTAAAAAAATAACTTTCATGGGTCCGTGCCAAAAGCCTCTTTGCACAAGCAGAGCATTTGCACCCACCCCTTTTCTTTGCCTTTCACCCATCGACCAGGGTAAAAAAGATACTCCTAGATAGGGCAGCCAGCTGCTGCTACCGAGTGGAGCTCTGTAGAGTGACCCAGCCAGCGAGTAGCCCTATCAATCATCGATCCTACTACTGCCACCGGTTGCCTGCCCGCCTGCACGTCGCGCGTCCATCCATCCATCCGTCTGTAGGGAGGACGCCGGCCGGTGTCACCTCACCGGCGCGGTGCGTACGTTCGATCCGATCACCTCACCTCGCGCTCCTCGCTCCGGCAGGGAGGGCGCGGTGGCGGTGGCGCCCCGCCGGGCGACCGACGTGACGGCTAGATTTTACGTGCACGCGGCGTGCTGCCCGTACGGCCGCGGCAGGCAGGCGCGGCGCGGCTGGCGGCCCCACCGCGTGCGTCACCAACTGTGGCGTGCTGTGCTGGGATGCGCTGCTGCTTGGCTTGAACATGCATGCGCGTGCCCGCTCTGCCGGGCTCGTGCGCGCGCGCGCCGCTGCTACACGCCTCCCACTTGTATGCGTGCAAACTTTGTGTACGTAGGAGTACCTTTTTACCCAAAACGGGGCGTTGCACCAAAAGTGTTCATAACTCGGCCGTCCGTCCATATTCAGAGACACTTCATGAAAAAAGGGAAACATAATCAAATATCCAATTCTAAACCGGGGCTTCTGCACCCGACTGAACAGTAAATAAAAAAAATAGAAAATCCATTTTTTTTCATGAATGCTATTTCATTGTGAGAGGTGCGTGCTCTCAGCAAAAAAAAAATCAGGTCTGAACAATGCACAAAGAGTAAACTTTTTCACATGCTCCAAATTTGTCTTTTTTGCTGAGAGCTACTACGACATTCAAATGCTCTGAAATTTGTCACACATCACACACTCACTCATCTTTTTTGACAAAAAACATTTTTTTGAATTTATTTAATATTTATAACATTTTTTTATTCACTCCCTGGCTCATCTAAGCCCGGGAGCCAAAACACCCCTGCCGAAAATAATAGAGTACTTCGAGACACGATTCCTACGCAATATTTTTTTTCAGAAAATTGGTGAAATGGATGAGTACATACTATAGATGGGAGTGGCTGCAAATTTTGGAAGTTTTTACTAGTCACTTCTGTGTTCCGCCGCCAAAGGATAATTGTAACAAATACAACATTTGGACATAAATAAATCAAATAATAATAAGTGGCAAAACTGGCTGCGGACAAAATTGAACAAAATACGTGGCTGAAACTTTTAAAAGAAGAAACCATGCACTTGCATTTTAACAAATATGTACACATGTACTTTAGGTTAGTTATGGGTTTCATGAAACTTTTTTTTTTGAAACGGAAATTTTCATGAAACCTGCATTGTGCTATATGTCTTAAGACCGTATCCCCTATTTGATATCTACATAATACACAACATAACTACGTTTCCCTGTGGAATATCAAAATGTGACGCTTGCTGGGTGGGTCTGTCCCAAAAACATGGTATCTAAGCAGAGTTTGGGTCTTTTCAGCCTGAAATCTAGTTCGAAAGCTCAGAAAAATCCTAGATACATGATTTTTAGGGTTTTAGATGGAAGTAGTAACACCCTAAAAAAAGATAGAAGTAGTAATAATATAATATTATTTAATCTCTGCAATGATGTATTTATCTTTTGAAACGCTATTAATCTCTACATTCTTTTGGGGACTGTGCTAATGGTAGGACAATTGTTACAATATTTACGTCTTTTATGTGGAGATTCGCAGAGATTTACTGTTGTACTTTTGTATTTGGTTAACCATCTAGTGTAGGGGCTAGATGTCACTTTGTTAAAAAAGGAGTAGAATTCAACCGCTGCCGTATACAGACATTCAACAAAAAAAATCGATGGCATGTTCATCCAATTTCTCTGGGTGACATGCAACAATTATATGTTCTTCGTAGTCACAAAACGAGCTATATTCCCGCAGCAAAAGAAGAGGAGTAGAAGTAGTCTACTACTCCTACCAGTGAAAGAAACCATTGCTCCAAAAAAGAGGGACAAAAAGATAAAACCGGACCATGTTTTCCATTCCCCCCACTCCACGCGCGCGCGTGCATGGCTCCTTCCATCCCCGTCTCGATCGGGACCAGCACCTACCATCCCGCGTGCGGTGCTATACAAGCGCGCGTGCCGCCAGCTTCCCTAGTCTGTAGCGTTACGCCCGTACGCGCCCCGCGTGGGCGCGTGAGCGGCCAAGCGCGCACGCCGACGGGGCCCCGGACGGCGACCCCGGGAGCGCGCGCACGCAGCGCATGGGCTGTCTGTCTCGCTTCCATCTGCTGCCTTTTCCCGTGCTCGGTGGTGGCATGGCATGGCCTCTCCGGTCGAGCCCCCGACGCTGGGCTCCGGTGCGGCTCGCACGCCGCGTCGCTGTCTCGTCCACGCGCAGGGCAAAAGACGCCGGAGATTGAGACGCCACCGTGTGGTCTGTCTGTCTGTCGCGCGCTGGTACTACTTCTCCCCGTCCGCGTGCATTTTGCCTCGGTTTTGAACCGATCGAGCCCATCTCCATTCTCGTGATAATACCAGCGGCTGGCATACGGCGCTTCCGGTTACGCAGTGCCACCCGCGCCCGTCCCTTCACGTGCGATTTTTTGCTCTCCTCGGCCAAAAATCTTTCTCTCGGATGGGAAAGGAAAGCATGTACAGTACTATGCATGCATGCAGATGCAGGGCTGAGCATCATGGCCCTTTTCTAGCTTCAACGCTGCCATGATAGCCCTCTCCATCAGCCGCGGCAGGATATCGTACGTATCTCCTCCCGCCCGTTGGTCAACTCCTCTTTCGAGTTTCGATCGATCGAGCGACGCGACGAACTCGGGGCACGCCATGCCCGTGCCGTAGTGGGCGTCGCTCTCGGCTGTGCTGCGGCCGGGGAAGAGGCGTGGCGCGGCATGGTCCTGCCCTGCGTGCTGCTGTCCCCACGCCGCACAATCTGGCGCCGCACCACGCAGATTATGGGCGCGATCACCACCTGTTTCTGTTGTGCGTTTCAGCCTTGCGCCATGCCGGCATCTCTCCGTGCGACACAGTACAGCTTTATTGACCAGAACATGCCTCTCGAGTACTAGGAGGAGGGAGACGACTAGTCTGCCGCGCGCCGAGAGGTGCGGGACAGGGATGAGGAATCTGGCACGGACGCTTCAGTATTAGACCTCGATTAGGATAATACACTACTATTACGAGATGGAGGTAGGGCTAGGGCAAGATGATGATGATGATGTCTGATCTTATTTAATCACGTACTACTACAACGATTTACACGAGACATTCCGATGTTCCAAACGCACATCCATCAAGTTGCCGCCATGTCGCCGCTCGTCCCGTACGAGCCCCTAATGGCTTGATGCCAACTCGTTTCCGCCCATGCATCCATAATCCGAATCCATCGTGGAGACGACGGGCAGGGGATCTGATCTGATCTGATCCTCCCTACGGCCGCCGTAGTGCATGCATATGCCCTACCAAGGCATGATGATGGCGCCTTTTTAGCAAGTAATGGAGGAGGCGGGCGGCGGACCCAAAACAAAACAAAACGCCGCAACGAGATAGCGAGGGAGGCCATGCATGCCGCAGAGACTTTGGCCCTGAACTCTGCACGGACAGCAGCAGGAGCAATACCAGCACGCAGCCGCTGCCATGGAGTAAATTATACAGAAGTACCACAATTGGGGCATTAGAAGCAGATTGATACCAAGTTTGATAATTTTTACATGTCAGTACCAAGTCTGGGGCTAGCCGTTACAAAAAGGTCTAAATCGTGTATAAACGCGTATTTACGGTGTATCTGACCGGCGGGGCCCGCCTGTTAGCTGCTGATGTGGCAATTTTTTTGCAGAAACCCCCCTGCACCTCCTTCCTCCTCAAGCGCGGCGGCGCCTGATCTGGATCGAGGGGAGGAGCCCCCTCGAGCCCAGCCTCCTCCTCGCCTTGCCGCCGGTCGGCCACCGGAGCACCACCACCGACCACCTGAACCAGGCCGTCCCCGCACCCTGCCTCTCTTCTTCTCTTCCTCCTTCCATTCTTTCTTCTATCTCTCACCCAGAGCTCGCTCTCTCTCTCTCTCTTGCCCACTCCCTTTGGACAGGAGCCCGATGCCAAGCCACCATGGATGGCCTCCCGTAGCTCCTGCCCGACGCGCCGATACGCGTTGGAGAACCTCGGATCTGTCTATCCCCTTTGTCCCTCGACGCCGGAGCCCCTGCACCGCGTCGCCTCTTTCCCGTTAACCACGATGCCCCAGCGCGCCCGCGCCACCGCGGGGCTCCTGCTGGAGAAGCTCGGCTGAGGAGCTGCACCGGGTTGCCGCCGGCAGGCTGCGCTGAACCCGCGTCGCTTCGCGTCCCCTCGTCCCAGCCGAAAGCATGCCGCCGTAGGAAGCCGCACTCGCGCCGTCGTAGGAAGCCGCACTCGCGCCGCCGCTCCGCCTCTGCCGAGGGAGTCCGGTAGGGGAGTTGCGCCGAGTCACTACCGGCGAGCCGGGCCGAGCTAGCGCCACCGCAGGGCTCCCGCCGGAGGAGCTTGTCGGGGCCGCGCCGAGCCGCTATCGGCGAGCTGGCGCCGCCTGGGCCCGCTTCGCTGCGCTTAGGACCGGCTAGTATTCTGCGGCCGGGGGGTGTTTCTGCAAAAAAATGCCACGCCGGAAGCTGACAAGTGGGCCCCGCCGGTCAGATACACCGTCAATACATGTTTATACACGATTTAGACCTTTTTGTAACGGCTAGCCCCAGACTTGGTACTGACATGTAAAAATTACCAAACTTGATACCAATCTGCTTCCAATGCCCCAATTGTGGTACTTCTGTGCAATTCACCCGCTGCCATGCCATGCCATGCCATGCGCGCACAGGCATTAAACCCACTCACGCACAGCGGCAGTGGCAACGGCAGGCAGGCAGGCTGGTGCGGTACGGTGGGTGGGTGGGCAATGGGCTAGTTGGTGCGTGCCGCGCGCAGGCGGGAGGGACTGTGCCGGTCCTCCCGTGGCGTCGCCCTCGTGCCGCGGCCGCTGCTCCCGCTGCCTCGTCGCGCCTGTAGCCTCTCTCTGGTCGAACGCTCCGCTTTGTCTCCCTGGGAGCGGAACAGGAACACCGCCTCGGCCAGCGCGCCGTCGCCGCCGTGACCGCGCCGCGCGCTGCGCCCACGACGCCAACCGGCCCAGCCGGGACGCCATCTTCTTCTTGTACTCTACGTGGGGGGGCCTTGCTGTTTTGTTCCGTTCCGTGACCGTGGGCGCGGTGGCTGGGCGCTCGAAGCTTTGCGCTCATTTTCCGGCTTGGCTGGCGCTGCCGTGCGCCAGTGTTTCGGGCCGTGCGGCGTGTGCCAAAGATGAAGAACTGAATATAGAATGCGTTTGGGCCATGAGGAGGATTGAGGTTTCTATTCTGCAACAGCGGGGCGGAGCGCCTTCCTTGCTGCTGTCGGGTGGCACGCTGCCAAAGCGTCCGCGCGGCCACCGAGGCTGTTGGAGGACGTTTTGCCGGTGCTTTGTAATAGGCGCATCCTAGCGTCAGGTTTACGGTACTAGTCACGGGACCATCACCGCTAGCTTGAGTTCGAGCGCTGCTAACCCAACGTTCGTACAGGAATTTCATCCATCAAGTAGCATGACTTCGACATGATGTGAAAGAAAAGGTGTCAATTTGGTATTTGACAATGTTCTCTGGAAGTTTTGTCTAGAAAAACCCACCTGAAAGCTGCGTTCAAGAAAGAAACACACCCCCCCCGCAAAAACACACACATCCAGGAGTACAAAAAATGCCATAGTCAGGCAGTTTTGCACAATCGCGCACCACAGCATCTTGTAGCACACGCAATCTAGAAAAAAACCATGAAGCACACATGCTCTCCTCTTGAAGGATCTGTATGATAAAGAAACAAACTACTAGCCCCTTTTTTCTTTTTTTAAAGAAACAATATACGACGTGCTGCCTGTGGTGATGGACAATAATAATACTACTGGAGTACAACGCACTAGCGGCCAGGCGCACGAACATGCGATGCACTTTTCAATGAAAATTCCCATCACCCGACCTCCCTCCCTTCGATAACACCATCCATCAGAAGAAGCTCATCTCCCCACTATACTTACTTAATCCATCCGTCACGGCCCATACCGATCCTACCGTTTGTTTCGTTTTGTTTTCTACGACGCCTGCCACCTTTGGTAAATCCCGGAGAGAGGGAGGATTAATTGGAGCGCCGTGCGCCGCACCGCAGCGGATGTATTTATCACGGAACCCCCACCCTGCCTGCCTGCGACTGCGGCCACAAGAGGTCAAACCTGCTGCTGTGGCTGCATCAGTGCCGTGCCGGTTCTAATGCCTTTCTGTCCCGCGCGCCCCCATTAACCAACCCATCCTCTCTCTTCTCTTTACCTTACCCCGCTCCCTCCTTTGGCCGTCTTCGGTTTTACAGTGCCTGGCTTCTCCTTCTTGCTTTGCTTTGCTTTGGCTCCGCCACCTTGCCGCTGATCGCTGCTGTGGTAACATTATAAGGCGCCGTGCAGGCAGCGCGCAGGGGGCCGCCCGGTCCGGTCCTGCCAGCGACCGCCTTGTCGGGTAACCAACTCGTCGCCAGCCGCTCACATGCTGGAGGTCCTGGAGATGACGCCGCCTCCGCCGCCGCCGCCGCAGCCGCGCCGCCACCAGCAGCCCAGGGGAGGAGGGAGGAAGCAGCCGCTGCAGAGCAGCGTCGCGCAGCCCAAGGCGGAGGCGCCACAGCCGCCGCCGCTCGAGGGAGGTAAGAGGTGCGCCGGGAAGCGGCGCGGCGGGCGCGGGCGCGCCAGGCCCGCGGAGGGGCCGCGGCCGGCGCCAGGGCCTGCGGCGGCGCCCGTGGAGGCGGCCACGCGCGCCGTCATTGGGCCGCCCGTGCCCAGCAAGGGGCTGTCCTTCTGCCGCCGGCCCGGGTTCGGGACCGTGGGCGCGCGCTGCGTCGTCAAGGCCAACCACTTCCTCGCCGAGATTCCCGACAAGGACCTCACCCAGTACGACGTAAGTGCTCCTCCGCCGTTCCCGCTTCAAGAGCACTACTCCTCGAGGAATAG
>NC_041393.1:483360969-483446185 GCF_002162155.2 Triticum dicoccoides
CGACATAACAAAAAAAAAAAATGGTGTCTTTGCAGGTCAAGATCACGCCGGAGGTGACCTCCCGGTGCGTGAACCGGGCCATCATCGCCGAGCTGGTGCGCCTCTACCGGGAGTCCGACCTCGGAATGCGCCTCCCGGCCTACGACGGCCGCAAGAGCCTCTACACCGCGGGCGCCCTCCCGTTCGACGCGCGCGAGTTCGTCGTGCGCCTCACCGACGAAGACAGCGGCACCGGCGTCCCCCCACGGTACGCACCAGCATTTGACATTTCTTGTCCCACGCCCTCCTCCTTGATGGCGGCTCATGTCTTACTGTTGGCCTGGCCGACGACGTTGCTGCAGCGAGAGGGAGTACAGGGTCGCCATCAAGTTCGCCGCGCGCGCCGACCTCCACCACCTCCGGCAGTTCATCGCCGGCCGGCAGGCCGACGCGCCGCAGGAGGCCGTCCAGGTCCTCGACATCGTCCTCCGGGAGCTCGCCAGCCAGAGGTATTCACTCAACCGCCGCCTGCATTCAAATTAGAACGGCACGCATCACCCATTGCACCTTCATTCAAGCTTGTTGGATTGGATGGAGCTGAGCTGATGGTGCCTCCTGTGCAATGCCAGGTACGTGGCGATAGGGCGGTCGTTCTACTCGCCGGACATAAGGAGGCCGCAGCGGCTCGGCGACGGCCTGCAGTCGTGGTGCGGGTTCTACCAGAGCCTCCGGCCGACACAGATGGGGCTGTCGCTCAACATCGGTGAGATGAGATGCTCGAATATCTGGTGGCCTCATGCATGTGATCTCCTGCCCTTGTCCTGTGCTTGCTGCTTGCTTACATGGTGATTGACGTTGATGCCAGACATGTCGTCCACAGCGTTCATCGAGGCGCTGCCGGTGATCGACTTCGTGGCCCAGATACTAGGGAAGGATGTCATGTCAAGGCCATTGTCGGATGCAAACAGAATTAAGGTAAATTGTCGCTGTGGGGAACAAAGGAAACTGGCATACTACTGCAGCGGCCATGTACCAGCTGCTATTTGCTTGCTATTGGTTACAGGCTATTAGCTGGTTCATTCATGTCCTTTTGATTGTGCCGCATTGCCTAACGAAGAAATTTTCCTAAATGCCAAGCAGATCAAGAAAGCGTTGCGGGGCGTCAAAGTCGAAGTTACTCACCGGGAAAATGTAAGGCGGAAGTACCGCATTTCGGGGGTGACAGCACAACCAACTCATGAACTCATGTAAGTTTAGATTCTACTTCATTCCGTTGCTCTGATGTACTACCATTGTTTGGCACTAAGCTTTTCAGCAAGCACAAAGGCTAATAGCACGCCCTCTTGATTCGTAATCTAAGCCTACCCTAAAACTCAAACTGCGTACTTCTATACATTGATTGGATCTAAGCAGTAATTAGAGTGAGCCTAAATGTATATACATGGGAGCCTGATTGCTAAAAATGTGCCCAACTGTGGTTGATTTTGCTTCTTTTGACAGCTTCCCAATCGACGATCAAATGAATATGAAGTCTGTCGTAGAGTATTTCAAGGAAATGTATGGGTTTACTATTCAGCAATCACATCTTCCTTGCCTTATGGTTGGCAACCAAAAGAAGGCAAACTATCTACCAATGGAGGTAAGCTCAGCAAATCACAAGTACAGTTACCCGGCCAATTTGTATATTGCAATGTATTTTTACTTCCTCGGTACAAATTGTAATGCTAGTATCAGTGTTAAATAGATTGATTGTGTTCTTGTGACTTTTCTTACCAGGCCTGCAAGATTGTTGAGGGTCAGAGATACACAAAGAGGTTGAATGAAAAGCAGATCACATCACTGCTAAAGGTTACATGCCAAAGGCCTAGAGAAAAGGAAATGGATATTCTACAGGTCCAGAGTTTTCTCCTAATCGTATGAATACATGCCTATACATTTACATGTTATGCGCTAGGGTTTTGTTCCAACAAAACTGATGGTCTCGTTGAACAAGTCCTGTGCATTGCTGGACATGCATGCAGCATGCTCAAGCTCATTAATTGTCCTATCCTCAAGTGTTTGTTTTTATTTGCCTGTGGTCCAAACTTCCCATGCAATGCATGCTACTAGGGTTTTTCTTTAATGGAAGAATTTTGTTGATCAACACTGTTGTTAAATCAGCTCAGGTTGCTAAATGAATTTGTTTTCAGACAGTTCATCAAAACGGATATGACCAAGATCCTTACGCAAAGGAATTTGGGATCAACATAAGTGAGAAGCTAACATCCGTTGAAGCGCGCGTCCTTCCTGCACCTTGGGTAGAATTATGATTGTGCAGTGTTATTCTTGTCTATAGTTAGCTGACACTCTTTGCTAATAATGTGGGACATGGTTTTTTGTGCATTACAGCTGAAATATCATGATGCTGGAAAGGAAAAGGAGTGCCTGCCACAGGTTGGTCAATGGAACATGGTGAACAAGGTTAGGTTCTATTTTTGCAGCAGTTGCACGCCTCATGTCCTATTTATCATGGTGCTGATCACACTTTGTTTACAAATAAAATAAACTCACCTTTTTCAGAAAGTGATCAACGGGGGCAAGGTAAGCCACTGGGCTTGTATAAACTTCTCGAGGAGTGTTCAAGAAACAACTGCACGCGGATTCTGCCAAGAGTTGGCACAAATGTGTCAAATTTCGGGCATGGTAGTGTAACCCTCATTTCTGATAATTTTTGACACAGCCGAGAGGCCTTTGTAAATTTTCATGCGTACCATGTTGTTTAGTTTGATCTCCGCTGTTATTGCAGGAATTCAACAGTGAACCTGTGCTTCCAATATATTCAGCTAGACCAGATCAAGTAGCGAAGGCACTAAAGCATGTGTATAATGTAGCACTACACAAACTCAAGGGTAAAGAACTTGAGCTTCTTTTGGCCATCCTACCAGACAATAATGGAGCTTTATATGGTAAGTGCCAATCATGCTAATTACTCTGTGTATTTTCTTTTCTTCTGAATTCTCTTATATTTTGTTAAATCATAACTCTATTTTTGCAGGTGACATCAAACGTATCTGTGAAACCGATTTGGGATTAATATCTCAATGTTGCTTAACGAAACATGTTTTTAAGATCAGCAAGCAGTATTTGGCAAATGTCTCGCTTAAAATCAATGTTAAGGTACTTATTTACTTTATCACCTTATTTTACATCTAATGTACTGTAGACCAATAATCTACTCCCTCCGTCCCATAATATAAGAACGTCCCATAATATAAGAACGTTCTTATATTATGGGACGGAGGGAGTAGTAATTTGCTACCATGCTAATTTATTACATCTTGATGTGATTAAATTCAGATGGGAGGAAGGAACACCGTGCTCGTGGATGCGCTAAGTTGGAGGATTCCGTTGGTCAGTGACATACCAACTATTATATTTGGCGCAGATGTAACTCATCCTGAAACCGGGGAGGACTCTAGTCCATCCATTGCCGCAGTAAGTCTTGGAGACTTGCTCTGCTTATTCCACATCACTATGCATTGCCCTTTTCTAATTAGCTGCTTGCAGGTTGTGGCTTCTCAAGACTGGCCGGAAGTTACAAAATATGCTGGATTGGTGTGTGCACAGGCACACCGACAAGAGCTCATTCAGGACCTTTACAAGACATGGCATGACCCTCAGAGAGGCACAGTAACAGGAGGCATGGTCAGGTATTTATCAAGAAACACTTTTTGAAAACTAGTAAAATAACTTTTTTAATCAGATACATGATATATTTATTTTGCTGTGCAGGGAACTCTTAATATCCTTCAGGAAGGCCACGGGACAGAAACCACAGAGAATAATTTTCTATCGGTAAGCTAGTACAAAAGTTAAAAGATACTCCCTCCATCCGAAAATATTTGTCATCAAAATAAATAAAAGGGATGTATCTAGACGTATTTTAGTTTTAGATACATCTCTTTTCATCCATTTTGATGACAAGTATTCCCGGACGGAGGGAGTAATAGATAGTCTCCGTTTCAAAAAAAAAAAGATAATAGATAGTCAAACACAAAAATGTTTAGGTTTGGCATCTTTTGTCAAGCAGAGTAAAAAACATTTTCAAGGCTTTTTTATGTGGCAATTAAACTAGCTTATCTGGTAACTTTATTAATTAAGACTATCTTTCATCCAGGGATGGCGTTAGTGAAGGCCAGTTCTACCAAGTTCTCCTTTATGAGTTGGATGCTATCCGTAAGGTAGGTATACACTTGTATTTTCTTATGTAGATCTTCTAACTATTTCAGCAGACTTGTCTAACAAATGCTTTCTTCTAGGCTTGTGCATCCCTAGAACCAAATTACCAACCTCCTGTAACGTTTGTGGTGGTTCAAAAGCGTCACCATACAAGACTGTTTGCAAACAATCACAAAGACAGAAGTAGTATGGACAAAAGTGGAAATATTTTGCCTGGTAATCATCTATTCATGACATCCATATGTTTTAAGCTATGGGATGTACTGCACACTATAGGTCAACTAATGTGTTGTGAACTTTTTGGTATTTTGACTGATTTTATGTAATACCCCTCTGATCCATATTAATTGTCACTGATTTAGTAGATAGTTTTTTAAATCAGCGACAATTAATATGGATCGGAGGGAGAACAAACTTTTCATGATATGCATTCATAACCACAGTTTGTTGAAACTATTGAAGCACAACTGAGTAAGCTAAATATTTGTCAGAAAGGAAATTTGGGCGTGCTCATTGTAGGACACTATTTTTGTTTTGTGTGTATAAGATATTGTATGTCTGTATGTAATATGTATTTCCATTGTCTTGGTAATACAATGACTAATTGCTTGGGAAAAATTACAGGAACTGTTGTTGATTCGAAGATATGCCACCCAACGGAGTTTGATTTCTACCTCTGTAGTCACGCTGGAATCCAGGTAAGAATATTGTACTGGTCCTTGCTGAAGGCTGACATACACTGAATTTGTCGTTGCTCTGGTCCCGTGCCTTTGTGGTCAAGCATTTGAATAGACTTGGTATTCTCTTTTCAACAAAGCTCTCACTGCGCTTAGGTACCTAGCAGAGGAGACATGGTAAAAAGAATAAACTAACTGATAGTATGCCAAAAATTTAGACCATGTGAATGTACAAACACATAAAACTTCCACTTCTTTTGGGAAAAGCTTGTACTGTACCTGCAAAAGTGCTGTACTAGAAGTATGGGAATATTTACCCCAGATTCTCCACCCTCTTGTGATTGACGAAATGACTGATGTGTGAGTTCTCTCACCAGGGAACAAGTAGGCCAGCTCACTACCATGTCCTCTGGGATGAGAACAACTTCTCAGCAGACGAAATGCAGACGTTGACAAACAACCTTTGCTACACGTACGGCATGCCTATGTTTTGTCTCTTGCTCTTCACACTTGGATCTTCTAAGAACTGTCTGATCTGAAAATTTTATGCTGATTTTGCAGTTACGCACGGTGCACGCGCTCTGTTTCCGTCGGTATGTTCTTCTGTACTAGCTGAAACATTCTCCAGCTTTGTTTATTTACAAACATCGTGAGTTCACATACCTATGTCACAAATCTGATCCGTGGTGTCTTTGTCTTTGCTGCTCCAACAGTCCCACCTGCATATTACGCGCATCTGGCCGCGTTCCGGGCGCGGTTCTACATGGAGCCGGAGCTGTCGGAGAACCACACGTCGAAGAGCTCCAGTGGCACGAATGGTACCTCCGTGAAGCCTTTGCCCGCTGTGAAAGAGAAGGTGAAGAGGGTGATGTTCTACTGTTGACAAAGGGGCTAGTTTTAACTACTCACAGTTATGTGCCTAACACTGTAGAATTTAGCAGTAGATGTTAGGTTAGCTTTCTCCCGGAAAGGAAGAGAAGAAGATCATTTCTGCATTTTGGACCCTGAACAATCTCTCGACTACCTCTGTAAAGTACTGTGAAAGCATGTATAATAGTAGTTCTTGCTTGGGCCAGATGTTATCCAGTTCCTGAGCAGTAATGTAATTCACCAGCAGACTTGGATGCTTCTGACCAGTGCATCTGATATAATTGCTCTGATGCTTTCCCTTGACAACAAAACTAAACATCTTCATACTCTCTCCGTCCCAAAATAAGTGTCTCAACCTTAATACAAATTTGTACTAAAGTTAGTACAAATCTGAGACACTTATTTTGGGACGGAGGGAGTAGAGCATAACCAACAAGTATAGATGTAAGATTGAGCTTGCACTACTTCATGACTTTCTTTATTTGTGTCATAATGAAAGTTACTCCCTCTGGTCCGGTGTGTAGGGCTCATAGCTCAAGCACCATGACCAAGGTAGAAGAGGATTGGGCATTGTTTCCTCCAATCAGGCCCTTAAATTAATTAGACATGCATACATCAAGTTCAAAAAAGAAAAGAAAACGTGCATGCATTGGTCAAACCGTTGCATGCACAATAACGAGAGAGGGGATGTGTGCAGCTAGGAGTTAATATTGGGGAGAGAAAGGGCCAGCTCACAGAATTAATTAGGCCAATTAAATGCTAATAGGCCTTATTTGAACAAATAGATATTGCTAGTACAGCTGATGGCTATATGATGTTGCCATGTCATTTATAGCCAAGCTTATAGACGGTAAGTATAATAATTAGATATAAAAATATGCTACTTTATTAATACATGGCCCACTTTTCACTCTCACATAGTGCCTAGGAGCACATGCTACAACCGGCTCTTATTCTGTAGCCGGCTCCTCTTCTCTTTCCTCCATGTCAGCAAAAAAATACTCCCTCCGTTCCTAAATATAAGTCATTGTAGAGATTCCACTATGAACCACATATGGATGTATATAGATGCTCCGTATGTAGTCCATATTGAAAACTATACAAAGATTTATATTTAGGAACGGAGGAAGTAATATTTTAAATCTTATAGCCTGCTTATATAAGCTTACTGTACTTGCTCTAACACACCGGACCGGAGGGAGTACCTGTCATTGAAATATCCATACAAAATGAAGTTAATAAGCAGTAGTAGCAGGTTACCTTCATGAAAAAGAAAACTTATCAGTTTATAGTGTGTCATTCTGATTTTCTTCCACATAAGTACTACCAAAATTATGAAATGAACAAAGCAACCAAAATGCAAATACAACCAGAAGCTGATATATCATCACCAGCTACAAGCCTTGAATTTTGCCTCGTATGGTAAACATAATTCTTAATAACCTGCTGAACAACCTGAACTAGCATTCTGTAACTCGCGGATGAACTTACAAGAGATAGTTTTAAGATGTTGGGAGGCAGGCAACTTATGTGATCTCCTGAACAACCTGCTGAAGATAATGCTGGTCAGTTCAGGCTGAAATCTATCAGCAGCTAGTCGATTAAACGACCAATGTCATACTGTCTCATCATAAGATTACAAATGGCGACACTAGAATTTGATACATTATCACTCGTGTCAAGGCACATATTAGCCCATAGGTATATTCACCTGCAACAGAAAATAGGTGAAAGATACTAATGGCTTGGTAACTAACCTGCATTTCTTCGTTTCCAGAAATGTATATCGTTTCATTGTTGGAGTTAATAAACAATAATTTGACAAGTATCGCTGAAAAAAGTTCAAACAAATTAATACTAACAGATAGAAGAGGTGGCTCGCAAACGAATCAATAGGAAGAAACCAGCTCCACTAAGTAAACTGTGGACCATACCTGTGTCAGTTCCTGAAAGTAAGTAGTGATCGTTTCCAGAGGTCTGAATACCTCTGTTCTGAAAGTTTTAGTCCAGAGGTCTTTAGGAGGCAAAAACCAGGTGGAATTTTGAGCACCTTTTTAATTGTTAACGAACTGAGTCACCACAGCTAAACTGATCATAATATTTTTGGTAATATCAACGCGATGAACTCAGACCAACGGATCACAAGGAAAAATTACTCAGACTAATGGATGTTTTAGCTATTCCTATGTTGAAGCACTAGATGTCCAAGTGCCAACTGCCATTTTCAGAATCCCTTCACCTCGATCAAGCTGCACCCTGCATTTTTCTTGACACTGGGGTGTGCCATCTTGCTCCTTACTCTTACTGCATCCTCCCATCGACTTGCAGTTGCATACACATTAGACATGAGCAAATCCACATCAGGAATTTGGTAGCCTTGCTTGCCTATTCGTTTGGTCAGCCTTTCACTCATCTCGACATTGCCTTGAACCTTGCAAGCAGTGAGGAGTGCACCAAACAGTGGCATAGCGTCCTTGTTAATTGGTATATTGTTAATCAACTTCTCAGCTTCATCAAGTTGACCAGCACGACCTAAAAGATTGACAAGGCAACTATAATGTTCAACTCTTGGTCGTATCTGATAAACCTCCTTCATGGCACGAAACTGTTTCCGCCCTTCATCAACCAAGCCACCATGGCAACATGCACTCAGCATCCCAATGAAGGTAACGCTGTCAGGCTTAGCATTGCTTCTCTCCATATCCTCAAACAATTCGAGGGCTCTACCTGCCTGACCATTTGTGGCCAGGCCGCAGATAATGGCAGTCCAGGCCGTAGTGTCTCTGCCTTCCATTCGTTCAAAGACCTCCACTGCCTTCTCTACATGCCCACACTTGGCATACATGTCAATCAACGCAGTGCCAAGAACTGCATCAAGCTTCATCTTCTTACCTTGAGCAAACTGGTGGATCCATTCACCTTGATCAAGCGCGCCAAGATTGGCACAGCATGTCAGGAGAGTGACAACAGTGAACCTGTCTGGCACAACTTGATGCATCTGCATGTCTCGAAACAACGACAATGCCTCCACGAAGCATCCATGTTGTGCATACGCGTTGATCATAGAAGTCCACATAATTAGATCCTTCTCTGTGCACTGGTGGAAGAGTACTCTCGCCTTCTCCACTTGTCCGGCAAAGGCATATCCCGACACAAGTATAGTCCACGAAATGATGTTCCTCGACGGCATTTTTTCAAACAGCTTCACCGCCTCTTCCAAGCAGCCATTCTTCATGTACATGTCCAGCAGTGCATTCGCAACTGGGAGGCTGAACCCAGTGACTCCATCCATGTAGGCATGAATTCTCCTTCCTAAGCTCAGATCACCGGCTCTGGAGCACGCGGTGAGTGCGGTCAGCAACGTCACCCTATCGGGTGTGAGACCGCCCTTCTCCATCTCCTCAGCCAAAGCAACCGCTTCTCTGTTTCGGCCACGTCTGACATAGCACCTGATCATCATATTCCACACGACCAGCGCCCTCTGCGGCATTTCATCGAACACCTTCCGCGCGACTTCAGGGCGGTCCACCATCGTGTACATGTCCATGAGCGAGCTCGCGGTGTAGGCATCCCACCGGAAACCGGTCTTCAGGGCCGCAGCGTGCGCCTTGCGCCCCTCGACCGGTAGCTTGAGGGCACCGATGGCCCTGAGCACGAACGGGTAGGTGAAGCTGTCGGCCACGAGGCCGCGCCCGCGGAGGTCGTAGTAGACCGCCATGACATCGGCGTAGCTGCTGCGCCTCGCGAGGGTCCTGATGAGCAGGTTGCATTCGCGCAGCGGCATGCCGCGGTGGCGCGCCGTCGCCATCCTGGGCGTGTGGCGGCGACGCGGGACGCGTGGAGGCGCGCGCGGGCCGGCCAAGATGGAAGACTTTTAGTAGCCAGGTGCCGTGTACAGATAGCAGTGAGCGATAAGAAGCCCCCGCGGAGTTGGGAGAAACGATGGCTCCTGAGATGGGTGAGCGGGTGGCCGTCGTGGTGGGAGGGAGCGTAGCGGGCTTGGCCTGCGCGCACGCGGCGGCGGGGGCGGGGTGGAAGGCGGTGGTGTTGGAGAAGGCGGCGGGCCCGGCGGCCGGAGGCGGCACGGGCGCCGGGCTGGGCCTGGATGCGCAGTCTATGGAGACCCTCGCCCGCTGGATCCCCGGGTGGGGTCTCGACGCGGCCACGCTGCCGCTCGCCGTCGACCTGGTAAGCCCGTCCGTCCTCCCCGGTAAATCGCAAGCTTGGCTTTTTTTATTATCGCAGCTTGGCTTCTTCCTTGTTTTCCTTGTGGGCATAGGTTGAGTACCCCTGCTGCTGCCGCAGAACATGGCAACGGACAGCGAGACGAAGGCGGCGCGGACGCTGACGAGGGACGAGGGGTTCAACTTCCGCGCGGCGCACTGGGGCGAGCTGCACCGGCGGCTTCACGAGGCTCCGCCGGCCGCGGTGACCGTGCACTGGGGCCACCAGTTCCTTTCGTTCGAGGTTTCGGACACGGACGGCGATGGTGGCAAACGCGGCGGGGTAGTCGCGACGGCTCGCGTGCTCAGAACCGGTGAAACGGTGGAGGTCGCTGGGGATTTGCTGGTCGCAGCGGATGGCTGCACTTCGTCGATCCGCCGGCGCTTCCTCCCTGCCCTCAAGCTCAGGTGAGTTATAAATCTGTTTGACGCTTATGGCCAGACAACAATTTAGGAGGCAACAAACAATTTCACATATGAACATTACATCGAATATTTTCAGTAGTTGATCAGCTCGCTTTTAGGACATTAGTTCATCACGGACGACACCATTTCTTGTTCTTGCGGCCAATGTGCAGGTACTCCGGGTACTGCGCATGGCGTGGCGTGTTCGATTTCACCGGGAAGGAAAGCTCCGACATCATCACCGGCATCCGAAGAGCGTACCCAGAGCTCGGCAGCTGCCTGTACTTCGATCTGGCCGAAAAGACTCACGCCGTGCTCTACGAGTTGCCCGGGAACAGACTGAACTGGCTCTGGTACATCAACGGCCCAGAGCCAGAGCTCACGGTAATGGCGATCCCTTGTCTGCTTGTCCAGTTGCTAAACCGTGATGACGTGTTTCTCTGACGGACTGGGTGATCGGTCGGGCTGTGACTCATTAACAGGGGAGCTCGGTGACGATGAAGGTGAGCGACGCCACGCTGGCAGGGATGCAGGAGGACGCCGAGCGCGTCTGGTCGCCGGAGCTGGCGCGGCTGATCAGGGAAACGGCAGAACCGTTCGTGAACGTGATCTACGACGCGGACCCGCTGCCGCGGCTGTCGTGGGCGGGCGGCAGCGTGGCACTGGTCGGCGACGCGGCGCACCCGACCACGCCGCACGGGCTGCGGAGCACCAACATGTCCGTCCATGACGCCCGCGTGCTCGGGGAGTGCCTCGGGAGGTGGGGGGAGACGCCGCCGCCACGCGCTCTGGACGAGTACGAGGCCGCGCGGCTGCCGGTCGTGGCGGCGCAGGTGCTGCACGCCCGCAGGCTCGGGCGGCTCAAACAGGGCCTGCCGGTGGAGGACGGTGACACGGGGGCGTTCGACGCGAGGGCGGCGACGGTGGAGGAGGCTTTGCAGCTGCGGCAGAGGGGCATGCCGTATTTTGGCGGCGCGCCAACTGTAGATGGCGGTAGTTTGTGAATTAGTACTACTGAATTGTTACGCTGAACCTGCTGTTATCTTTTTTCCATGGTAATAAGTGTCTCATATAAAGATCATAATAGTAGTAGAAGTCATGTAACATTGATATGACAAAACTGAAAAGACAGTAGAACGTTAGCCTTTACAAAAGAAACATCGGCCAGAAAGAAAAGAAATTGCAATTAAGAAAAAAAAATCTTTGAGCTTGACACCAATGCATGTCACATGCCTCTGGTACCACCACAACATCCACCAAAGGAAAAATAATAATGACGGATCGCTCCTGGATTAGGGGGTGCTCATTGCTCAGCACATCGGGCACTGGTCCTTTGGGCTGGGCCGAGGAGCCCCTAAACCCATCATCTGGTGGGCCTCGTTCGTATGGTCCAAGAATGACAGAAAGGAATGATCCGAAGACTTTGTGTATAGTACAAGATCTTTAGGTAGTCCAAGACATATTTACCCCCAGATTCAACCGGCTTATTTGTAAACCCTAGGCACCCTGGCGTCTATATAAACCGAGGTACCAGATATCGGTGTCAAAACCGGCGGATCTCAGGTAGGGGGTCCCGAATGTGGATCTTGGATCGATGGGGAACAAGGAACGTGGGACATGATATTTACCCAGTTTCGGGCTCTCTCTAAGAGGTAATACCCTACGTCCGACTTGATTATATTGCTTGTGTATATGGGTGAAAGTGCTAGTTATCGACTAGAGGGGGGGGGGTGAATAGGCGATTTTTATCAAAGTCTTAAAAACGTGGAAGTTTCGAAGACAGACAATAGAAATGACCTAATTGATATGCAGCGGAAGATAAACTACAACAAGCAAGCCATAGTCAAGTATGCAATACTGAACGTACAAAGACTAATAGCAGCTAGGTAGTAAGGATCAGGATGGAAGATAGTATGAAGCCAATCAACGATAGTAGTCAAGCTATGAAGTCAAACAGATAAAACAAATAAGCAATGACTTCACGAAGACAAACTCAAAGTAAAGGAGGGAGGGATAGAACCAGTCACTTGTTGAAGACACAGGATTTGTTGGACCAGTTCCAGTTGCTGTGACAACTGTACGTCTGGTTAGGGAGGCTGAGATTCAACTCAGAAGACCGCGTCTTCACCTTATTCCCCTTGAGCTAAGGACACACAGTCCTCGCCCAATCACTCTGGTAAGTCTTCAAGGTAGACTTCCGAACCTTCACAGACTTCGTTCACCAGCAATCCACAATGACTCTTGGATGCTCAGAACGCGACGCCTAACCGGTAGGAGGATACACAGTCCTCAGGTGTAATAAGTGTTCAGGTCACACAGACAGAAAGACTTCAGTGATGCCTAACACTCTTTGGCACTGGGTGTTTGGGCTTTGTCCTCGCAAGGATTTCTCTCTCAAAGGCTTCGAGGTGGGTTGCTCTAAAAACGACAAAAGCCGTAAACTAACTCTGAGCAGCCACCAATTTATGGTGTAGGGGGTGGGCTATTTATAGCCACAAGGCAACCCGACCTGATATGTCCGAAATGACCCTGGGTCACTAAGGAACTGACACGTGTTCCAACGGTCAGATTTCAAACACACACGACAACTTTACTTGGGCTACAAGCAAAGCTGACTCATCCAACTCTGGATAAGATTTGCTCTCATTGTCTTCGCTCGAAAACATAGGATTTGGGTTGAGCATCACTTTAGTCACTCTGACTTTGTTCACTTGGACCCCACTTAACAGTACGGTGGTTCCTATGACTCAACAAAGAAGAGAAGGAAACAACGAAACAACTCATTCTTCGCGCTCCATAGTCTTCACTCGATGTCTTCTCATGTCATAGTCTTCAATGTGAGTATCTTCACACACCACCATTGTCTTCAATGTCTTCATACATTTTTAGGGGTCATCTCTGGTAGGTAAACCGAATCAATGAGGGACACTACCTGCATTATCCTGCAATTCTCACAAACGCATTAGTCCCTCAACCAACTTTGTCATCAATACTCCAAAACCAACTAGGGGTGGCACTAGATGCACTTACAATCTCCCCCTTTTTGGTGATTGATGACAAACTGGTTGAAGTTTTCAACGGGAAGGAAGTATGTGAAATTGTAAAGGATAGGGTATTGTCTTCATAAGTGGCAAGGGCTCCCCCTGAAGATGTGCATATAAGTAATTTGCTTTTGGAGTGCAAATGCACATGGCAGGTTGTACTTTTGGAGATCCTCTTCAACTTATGAAGATAATTCATCATGCATGAAATGATATAACTTAAAGAATGACATGCATAATGGAAAATGGACGTCTGCAGAATGATCTAAGTGCGGAATGATCTAAGTGCGGAAGTTATCATCGTACATGAAAGAGCAAATAAGTAGCAGACGACCATCGAGTTTAAGTGTTACAACTCAAAGAACGAAATGTATCAAAAGCAAGAGTTGTAAATACTAGGCAAAATACAAGCACCCGCCCATATGAACCCGCTTGAAGACTATGAAACTCATATGCTTCTCCCCCTTTTGTCAGTAATGACCAAAAAGGTTTGAAGACATAGAGCATCTACTCGTCCTCATGAGGAGTAGGTGAAGCAGTAGGGTTGTCGTTGTTGTTTGGCGGTGCAGACGAACTTGGTGCAGTGTCGATGCGTGCAGAAGTAGGGGGCGATGAAGTAGCATCGTCTTCATCATTGATCACATTGGCATTCACAGTTGCCGCAGAGGAAGAATAGTCAGAGTCTTCAAGAGATGGAGTTCTTCGTAGGACAGCATTCCGTGGAGGAGTGGAGTCAAACTTGAATCTTTCAGTGAAGCCATCATCTTGAAGACCTGCTTCAGCACTGAGGAGGGTCAAACTCTTCCATGATCGCCGACAAGTTTCGTGAGTGACAAATGCATTCTTGGTGGCAAGATTTCGAATGCGATTTACGTCCACTAAGAGGCTTTGCATTTGACGCTTGAGCCAAAAGTGATGCTTATCTTGTTTCTGATGCAGTGCCACAAGAAGTTCTCGGTCATTTAGGACACGAGAGCGCTTCCTAGGCCTTTGAGCAATTGTGCTCTCAGTAGCTTCAGTTGGCGCATGATGAGGCAGACGAGTGTTTCCAGCCATTGGATAGACACGAGTTACAGCTTGGACTCCTTCCATAGGCTGAGTGAAGCTTTGGTGTTCAGCATTTTGAAGACAAAGAGGCTTCTTGGCAGGCTCAGGGTATATGGCTTCAACTGACATATCAACCTCTGGTAGAAAGATCACATGATTGCGAGCAGAGGGCTGATAGTTGATAGTAGAGTGTAGCTTGATGAGGCGCATGGCCCATGGAGCATAGAATTTCAGGCCAAACATATCAGATCCAGACGCAGCCAGTTGACGTAGAAAGAAATCTTGTGCATTGAAGCTGATGCCATTGAGGATGTAAAAGACCGATGTCTTCATGGCTCCTTCAAGTTTTGCAGCTGATGAATGTCCTTTGATCGGCCATAGAGTCCGCCTGATGATGTGATATATGGTGCACGATAGATACTCAAGGTCATCAACAAAGAACTCCTTTGGGTATTCAGCGTCATGTGGCAATGGCTTCAGCATGCTCAACATCTGGCTCATGTTTGGTTCTGGCTTATGGAAGATGCTCTCTAGTGCATTGCGGTGGTTTTGACAACCAGGTTCATACAGTTCTTCGGGAGTGGATAGGCCTGTAAGCTCAATGATGTCAAGAACTTTGGCTTCATGATGAACATTTCTTGTCATCCACTCGAGAACCCATGTCTTTGTATCTCTGTTGTAGCCGCGAATGTGGAGGGTAGCATAGAATTGAAGCAATAGTTCTTCATTCCAATGTTCTTTGTCTGTCACAAAGCTGAGTAGACCAGCATCACGAAAGCAGTCAAGTGCTTCTTCTACGCATGACAGTCCAGCAATGGCTTCAGTGTCGAGGCGCATATGAGGGAAAATGAGCCCTTGATCATACAGAACACAGGAGTAATAGCTTCGTTGCTGATGACTCCAGAACCGATCAGATGATATTCTTGGCCTTGTGTAGGGGTTCTTGGAGCTGTCAAAGAAGGTGTTGTGGTTTTTGAAGCCATTTGCATTGAAGGACCCGACAGATGTGGCAGTACCTGGAAACATTGGCGGTCGTGGCTTTGGTTTCTGGACCTGAGGCCTATGCTCAATGTGATAGTCAAACTGAGGACCAGAGACAGTAGGCGGAGGGACCAGTACAGGCCATCTTACTGTAATTAGCTCGCCATGTTTGTAAGCTTGCTCAATTGTATAGGGCCTTGGTGGCGGAACAGGAGCAGTGGCAGCAATAGTGGCTTCAGGCTGCATAACAGAAGCTTCAGGAGCAGTTGCAACATTGACTTCTGGTATGTTGCTTGGTGTAGGCTCCACATAAGCTTCAGCCATGACTACGTCATTGGCTTCATTCGTGTTAGTGGTGACAGCCTCAACATTTTCAACCTCCACTTGATGAGCTGGAGGGT
The DNA here is from genome assembly GCF_002162155.2 of Triticum dicoccoides. Taxonomy (NCBI): domain Eukaryota; kingdom Viridiplantae; phylum Streptophyta; class Magnoliopsida; order Poales; family Poaceae; genus Triticum; species Triticum dicoccoides. Next base: position 483,376,812 of record NC_041393.1, read on the forward strand.
CTGGCACAGACACGTTCACGTCAGGAACAACTTCTTCAGTTATGGGGGGAGTGGGGACACGTTCTTCTTGATGTTCGTCATTGGCTGATGCAGCCGACTTGTCTTCAGCAGCTTGGGCTTCAGACACGGAGACATTCACAGTTGGAGTGGCTTCTGAAAACACTTGACGTGCAACAGGTTGGTGGTGCACTTCTCCTTCTGGAACACTCGGAAGAGGGACTTGAGGCCTTGGTCCTTTGCGAAGCCTTTGTAATACAAGCGACGCCTTTGGAGATGGTGTAGGCAGGTCCTCATCCTCTTCAACTTACACAGATGGTGTGACTTGTTGTTGTTGGGGAGTACTGGGGGAGTTTTGTTGTTGTGGGCGATCAGCCCATGATGCATCCTGAGCAATTGGCGTCAAAGGACGACCAATGCTGATGATCTCGCTGCTCATGAGAACAGGCGATGATACCACATTGTGTTCAATCTGAGGAAGAACGTCATCATCTTCAACATTGTTATGGTGACCAATGTCTTCAGCAGTGATGGGATCAACTGCTGGAATCTCTTCAGCTTCATGAGCCTCTGTGGAAGCAGGCTCATGAATAATCATACGTAGTTCTTGGTTTGCTGATGCAGGACGAACCACAGAGATGGGTTCAACAACAAGGGGCTATGTGGGAGCAGCCCGATTCTTCTTGATCTTGCGCTTCTTCTTGGAGGGAGCAGCATCAGAGGCTTCAGTGTTTTTCCTTTTTCTGGCTTCAGCCTCTGCAGCCCTCGTCTTCTTCTGTTCTGAAGCGGTTGACATGACCTTTGGCTTCGAGCCAGTCATGATGCTCGGGAAGACTATGCGAGGTTCATCTTGCTTTGATGGTGCAGATTGGACAGTCGATTTCTTCTTCTTCTTTGCAGCCATCCCGGGGTCGATGCCAGGACGACCAAGAGCCTTGCGCTTCTCAGCCTCATTGTAGGCAAGCACACACTTGTCAACCAGACTCTTCATGCGCTCCCTAGAGCCTCGAGCTTCTTCACGCTTCTTGTGAAAGGCTTCTTTGAGCTCGTGCAGCATGATCTTGAAGTTTTTGACATCTTGCACATTGAGCGTGGCCACATGCTTCTTGAACCGAGCCTTTTCAAAGTCAATCTTGTGCTTCAGTTCGACGATGCACTGAGCAATAGCTAGCTCAGAAGCAATGGCGCCATTGAAGGCGACGCTGAGGCCAATTGGAAGTTGCAAGTCATCAAAGCTGAGATTTGGTGTGTCAAACCACTCATCAATGAAGTTATGGATGATTGCCCCATCAAAGAGAGGCAAATTGTTGAAGATCTCTGCTTCTTCCTTGCTCTTGATCAGTTGCTCAAGAGCATCATCTGCAAGATCATCATCGCTGGACAGATCAATGTGCTCTTCACGCAGAATGGCAGCAGGAGTCAATGTCTAATCAGTACTCTTGATGATTTCCTTTTTCTTCTCCATCTTCTTGGAGATGCGTGATAGATCTTCAGACTGCACACTGTCTTCAGGAGGTGCAGTGGCCAGTGGCTTCGCACGTGAAGCTTTTGGAGGAACAACTGATGTTGAAGCCTTAATTTTCTTTGGCTTCTGCGGCCTTGGAGGAGCTGGGGCTTCATCAGAATCAGCATCATTATCAGAATGATCCACTTTGGCACCTTGTACCAAGATGTATGAGATGAGGCCATCAAGGTTTGAAAAGGGGACGATTCTATTTTCTTCCTCTTCACGTGTGCCGTCATCACGGGGAGCAGAGGGACCAGGATTGAAGTCTAATCCCCATGACTTCTTGTTCTCTTTTGCCGATGCCTTTGCATACTGGAAGTTGCGCTTGAAGAGATTGTCGTCACGACACCAGAGCAATGATGATGGATCGGCATTTTCAGGCTGTGGTCCATGGACCATACAAGGATAGAATTCTTGTGCAATTGCTTCAGCTTTGTTCTTGGGGGGAAGGCCTCGATAGAGAATATCACCCCAAGGGCTTTTGATCGCATTTTTCTCAGCGTACTCCTGGGTCACGAACTTGTACTTGAACCATTGTTTAGCCTAATAGCGTCGAATCCATTGGATTCGGGTCTTGCGCTGATTATAATCCTCTTCAGGATCTGTTTTGTAGATTTCTGCGAGGTCATCAGGCAAATCTTTTGATGTTCCCCCTTGACGCTGTCTGCCACCCTTCTTTACTGATTTCTCTGCAGCCATGAACTTCAAACTGAATGGCTTCAATATGTTCAAAGGCTTCAAGGGCTTTCGCTTGCTGGTCAAACAGGAACTAGCTTCAGGAGAATTAATGTGTTGCTGTAAGAATTCTGCAAACGAATGCAGACTATGAGAACCAAGGGATTCTCCCACGGACATGTACCTGTGACAACATTAGAGATGCGAGGGAAGGGTAAGAGGTCATATGCATTCTCAGAAGATTTTGAAGATAAATCAGTTTGAAGACATTGACCTCATGTTGCGAAGACATTCACTTATATGTTGAGAGTTGGTTCCAGATTTGTATGAATCCGTGAATAAGTACAAGTGAGGAATCTAACTATATATGAAGCTTAAGTGAATATACTAGGCAGTATGAGATGCAGACAGAATAGATCTAACATTGTGTAGACAGAAACCAATTTTGGTAAATAGGATGAATCATTAAGGATCAAAAAGATGGTAAAAATAGAGTTATATTTACCACACGAAGAACTGCTAGATGGGATGAATAGGAGACCGAGCAGTTCAATCCAGCGTGCCCTAACTTGGCGACGGAGGACACCTACGGCGGCGGCGGAGAGGACGATGCCCGCGGCCGGCGTGAGGACGGCGTTGGAGAAGTCGCGGCAGCTAAGCGCTTCGTCTCCGGCGTCGTCGAGAGCTAGCGGTAGCGCTAGGGTTTTGATGAGGTGGAGAGGTGGAAGAAGGTTTCCTTGACCGCAGGTGAGGGAGTCCTGGATTAGGGGGTGTCCAGATAGCCGAACTATCATCATCGACCGGACTCCAAGACTATGAAGATACAAGATTGAAGACCTCGTCCCGTGTCTGGATGGGACTTTCCTTGGCGTGGAAGGCAAGCTTGGCGATACGGATATGTAGATCTCCTACCATTGTAACCGACTCTGTTTAACCCTAGCCCTCTCCGGTGTCTATATAAACCGGATGGCTTTAGTCCGTCGGACGAACAACAATCATACCATAGGCTAGCTTCTAGGGTTTAGCCTCCTTGATCTCGTGGTAGATCTACTCTTGTAACACACATCATCAATATTAATCAAGCAGGACGTAGGGTTTTACCTCCATCAAGAGGGCCCGAACCTGGGTAAAAACATCGTGTCCCTCGTCTCCTGTTACCATCCGCCTAGACGCACAGTTCGGGACCCCCTACCCGAGATTCGCCGGTTTTGACACCGACATTGGTGCTTTCATTGAGAGTTCCTCTGTGTCGTCACCGATAGGCTCGATGGCTTCTTCGATCATCAACAACGATGCAGTCCAGGATGAGACCTTCCTCCCCGGACAGATCTTCGTATTCGGCGGCTTCGCACTGCGGGCCAATTTGCTTGGCCAGCTGGAGCCGATCGAAAGCTACGCCCCTGGCCGTCGGGTCAGATTTGGAAGTTTGAACTTCACGGCTGACATCCGCGGGGACTTGATCCTCGATGGATTCGAGCCACAACCGAGCGTGCCGCACTGTCACGACGAGCATGATTTAGCTCTGCAGTCGGACAGTATCCTGGAGGCCGCACCTGAGCCCGCTCCGATCTTCAATCCGGAGCCGGCTGCGCAGATCGAGGACGGATGGCTGGACACCGCCTCGGGGGCTGCAACCTCTACGGCGATAGAGCCGAACACTGATCTTGTCCCTCATGAAGCATGTGACTCCGAGGTGCCGGACTCCTCGCCGGACTCCGAACCTCCCGCGCCCCCTCCGGTCGAATCCGATTGGGCGCCGATCATGGAGTTCACCGCGGCGGACATCTTTCAACACTCACCTTTTGGCGACATCTTGAGTTCGCTAAAGTACCTCTCATTATCAGGAGAGCCCTGGCCGGACTACGGTCAGGACGGTTGGGATGCGGACGACGAAGAAATTCAAAGCCCACCCACGACCCACTTGGTAGCCACTGTCGATGATCTAACCGACATGCTAGACTACGACTCCGAGGACATCGACGGTATGGACGACGATGCCAGAGACGACCAAGAACCAGCGCCCACCGGGCACTGGAAAGCCACCTCTTCATATGACATATATATGGTGGATATCCCAAAGGATGGGAATGGCGAAGGAATATCGGAGGATGACCCCTCCAAGAAACATCCCAAGCGCCGGCGTCAGCGGCGCCGCTCTAAATCCCGCCACAACAAGAATGAAGATTCCGGCACCGGAGATAATAACACCCCAGATAGTGCCGAAGACAACCCACTCCAGCAAGATTCAGCACAGGAGGACGGAGACGCCAGCCCTCATGAGAGAGCAGCAGAAGAAGAGGTAGAGGATTATATGCCTCCCTCCGGAGACGAGGCAAGCCTCGACGACGACGAATTCGTCGTGCCCGAGGATCTCGTCGAACAAGAGCGTTTTAAACGCAGGCTTATGGCCATGGCAAACAGCCTCAAGAAAAAGGAGTAGCAGCTTAGAGCTGATCAAGATCTGCTTGCCGACAGATGGACTGAAGTCCTCACGGCCGAAGAGCATGAGCTCGAACGCCCCTCCAAAAGCTACCCTAAACGCAAGCTGCTCCCCCGATTAGAGGAGGAGGCGTATGAACCTGCATCACCAGCAGACAATACGGCTGACCGACCACCCCGTGGTCGCGACAGAGAGGCCTGTAGGCCCTTCACCAAAACCGTACCCCGACATCGCTCGAAAAGCACAAGGCCACAGGGGAACGCTCCGGACTTGCGGGACATATTGGAGGATAAGGCAAGACAATCAAGATCGATCTACGGATCGCGTGGGCACCCCATGACACATGACGACGGCCATCGCGCCGGACACAGTAAGTCCGGACGGGCCGAACAAAATAGACAAAACTCTCTTGAGCTCCGTCGTGATATCGCCCAGTACAGAGGCGCCGCACAACCACTATGCTTCACAGATGAAGTAATGGATCATCAAATCCCCGAAGGGTTTAAACCCGTCAATATTGAATCTTATGATGGCACAACAGACCCCGCGGTTTGGATCGAGGACTATCTCCTCCACATCCACATGGCCCGCGGTGACGATCTTCACGCCATCAAATATCTCCCACTCAAACTTAAAGGACCAGCCCGGCATTGGCTTAACAGCTTGCCAGCAGAGTCAATCGGGAGTTGGGAGGACCTGGAAGCCGCATTCCTCGATAACTTCCAAGGCACGTATGTGCGACCACCAGACGCAGATGACCTAAGCCACATAATTCAGCAGCCAGACGAATCGGCCAGACAATTCTGGACACTGTTCTTAACCAAGAAAAACCAAATCGTCGACTGTCTGGATGCCGAGGCCCTCGCGGCCTTCAAGCATAACATCCGCGACGAGTGGCTTGCCCGGCACCTGGGACAGGAAAAGCCGAAATCCATGGCAGCCCTCACATCACTCATGACCCGCTTCTGCGCGGGTGAGGACAGCTAGCTAGCACGCAGCAACAACCTCAGCAAAAATTCTGGCAGTGTGGATATCAAGGACCGTAATGGCAGGTCGCGTCGCAACAAAAACAAATGCCGCATTAACGGCGATAACAGTGAGGATACGTCAGTCAATGCCGGATTCAGAGGCTCTAAACCCGGTCAGTGGAAAAAGCCATTCAAAAGAACTACTCCGGGTCCGTCCAATTTGGACCGAATACTCGACCGCTCGTGCCAGATACACGACACCCCCGAAAAGCCAGCCAACCACACCAACAGGGACTGCTGGGTATTCAAGCATGCATGCAAGTTAATTGCCGAGAGAAATGACAAGGGGCTGCATAGCGATGACGAGGAAGAGACCCGACCGCCGAACAATAGAGGACTGAAGAGTTCCCCCCCACAGGTGCGGACGGTGAACATGATATACGCAACACAGATACCCAAAAGGGAGCGGAAGCGTGCACTCAGGGACGTATACGCGATGGAGCCAGTTGCCCCGAAGTTCAACCCATGGTCCTCCTGCCCGATCACTTTTGACCGAAGGGACCACCCCACCAGCATCCGTCACGGCGGATTCGCCACATTGGTTTTAGACCCAATCGTTGATGGATTTCACCTCACCAGAGTCTTGATGGACGGCGGCAGCAGCCTAAACCTGCTTTATCAGGATACAGTGCACAAAATGGGCATCGACCCCACAAGGATTAAACCAACCAAGACAACCTTTAAAGGCGTCATACCAGGTGTAGAAGCCAATTGTACAGGCTCAGTTACACCGGAAGTGGTCTTCGGATCCCCGGATAACTTCCGAAGTGAGGAGTTAATCTTCAACATAGTTCCATTCCACAGCGGCTATCATGCTCTGCTCGGACGCACCGCGTTTGCAAAGTTCAACGAAGTGCCGCACTACGCATACCTCAAGCTCAAGATGCCAGGCCCTCGAGGAGTCATCACGGTCAACGGAAACACTGAACGTTCTCTCCGAACGGAGGAACATACATCGGCTCTCTCGGCAGAAGTACAGTGCAGCCTCTTAAGGCAATTCTCGAGTCCGGCCGTTAAGCGACCGGACACGGCTAAACGAGCCTGGAGCAACCTACAACAAGACCACCTGGCACGTAACGAGCACGCGTAGCAGTGCGGCCCCAACCTCAGCCCCTGCAAAATATCAAGACAGGTCCTTCGTGTACACCATTACGCTCTGGAGATACCATGGGCATGAGGAAGGGGCACGACCACGACAGGCCCAGAATGCGGCTTAACCACACCAGGGGCTCCCAAGTGTGTCGTTCTTTTTTTTCTTTTTCTTTTTACACAGGACTCCGTTCATCAGAGGCCCTGTCCGGCAGCAGACCTGCCGAACTCACGATGCAACAACCAGGGGAGGAGAAAGGCTACAACGGATTTCCAGGTGGTCTCCATTACGAGCATTAAATCTGTTTTATACACCATTACGCAGCCTACCCCTGGAAGGGGACATGTTAAATAGTCCCATCCCTTGCTTATCGCACCATTTGTATCGTTCTGCATTCACATCAGTTTTTCTTGAATAAAGCAATGCAGCACCTTTTTGCTTCCAATCGCATTCCTTTCCTATACATATGTTCATTTATGACATGTTGCATTCGTACACTTTGGTATGGCTAAATACACTAGGGGCTTATGTTTCCCGCATCATGGTGTGATAAGTCCGAACACTTTCACAAGTGTGGCACCCCGAACTTATAGCATTATATGCATCGGCTCCGAATCATGTTCTTGGGTCAATAGTTGGGTTTGCCCGGCTCCCATGTTTTGGTACCTTATGTTCCGTTATATCGGCTAAGGTAGCACTGGGAGAACCACTGCGATTGCGCCCCAGTTGAGCTGGGTTAACGCCTCAGTGGAGAAAGCTAAAACTGACCGTCATGATGAGGCGAGAGCCGGTCGCTGTTCGAGAGGTTTTTTGCGAGTCCCTAAAGACTTATGCCGCTTAGAGCGAGGAGTCGGCTTTGTCCGGCCCAAGGCGTGGATAGCGCCCCGAATTCGGCCTTCCGAACACTAGGGGCTTCGCCGAAATTTAAAATTATAGAATTCTATGGCTAAGTGAGAGTGTTCAAGCATTATAAGTCCGGTTGCCTTGTTCGTTGTGTTGAGCGCCTCCCTAGATGGACCCAAAAATGGGAACAAGAGTGCTCAAATTTATCCCGAACACCCCAGCACTCGAGGCATGGGGGCTGAAGCCGACGACTTGCCATCTCTCAGATTTGATAAACAGCCAAACAGAAGGTAATATTTTAAATTAATAAGCGTTGCTTAGCGCATATGAACTAAGTTCTCAGCGCACAGGATAACAAAATGCGAGTCTACTCAAAAATTTCTTCTTTGGAGCACTCACCCGCAATAATGCGGGCACCCTTCAGGACAGTTTTATAATACATTTCGGGCGTACGATGCTCCTTGCCCTGCGGTGGCGCGTCCGTCACAAGCTTCTGGGCATCCATCTTGCCCCAGTGCACCTTTGCGCGGGCAAGGGCCTGACGGGCACCTTCAATGCAGGCGGAATGCTTGATAACTTCAACCCATGGGCACGCATCCACCAGCCGCCGCACCAGGCCAAAGTAGCTCCCAGGCATGGCCTCCTTAGGCCACAGCCGAACTATGAGGCCCTTCATGGCCTGTTCGGCCGCCTTGTGGAGCTCGACCAGCTGCTTCAGCTGATCGCTAAGGGGCACTGGATGTCCGGCCTCAGCATACTGAGACCAGAAGACCTTCTCCATCAAGCTTCCCTCCTCGGCCCGGTAGAAAGCGGCAACATCGGACACGCTGCGGGGCAGATCTGCGAACGCTCCTGGAGAGCTCCGAATTCGGGTAAGTGATATGTAATTCACACTCACATGCTTACTTTGCATGAAAAATGCATTACCCGCCGCTATTTTCTTCAACGCCTCGATTTCCTGGAGGGCCTTATAGGCTTCGGCCTTAGCGGCTTTGGCACTCTCAAGAGCCTTCGCAAGCTCGGACTCTCGGGTCTTCGAGTCACGCTCCAAACCCTCATGTTTTTTCATGAGAGCCTGGAGCTCTTGCTGTACCTCCGCCACCCGCGCCTCCTGCATCTCTCGCTCGGTGTGCTCCGTGGCCGCATTGCGTTCGGCCACGGACACCGCCTCCTTCAGGTCTGCCACCTCGTTTGTGGCCCCTGCCATATCCATGTTATCCTTGTCATTTTTCTTGCAACCAAATCCTTTTCTGTAAGGTACAATTTCAATATGGTGTTACTCACCTTCCTTGTCCTCGAGCTGCTTCTTGGCACGGCAGAGCTCATTCTCGGACCGCTCGAGGTTTTCCTTCAAAGTATTGAGCTCCGCAGTCAGTGCGACAGAGGTCAGCAGCACAACCTGCAATCCCATATTGACATATTTTTTATGACTCCTGCGTATATCTTTTTAGATCCTTGGTCCGGCTTTTCTTTCCGAACACCGAACCGAGCATCAGGGGCTACTGTCTATGCAGTACTATTTTACATATATCAAAATTCTTACCTCAAAGCCTGTTAGAAGGCTGCTGCAGGCTTCGGTCAGCCCGCTCTTGGCGAGCTGAACCTTCTGAATCACCGCACTCATAACAGTGCGGTGTTCCTCTTCAATGGAGGCGCCATTGAGCGCCTCCAGCAATCTATCCGGCGCCTCCGGTTGGACGGAAGCTGCCGACGTCACGGTCTTGCCCTTCTTACGAAGGGGTCGCCCGCCGGACTCTGGAGCCACTAGGGGCTCCGGGGCCGAGTCCGGTGCAAAGTCCGGGAGGTTGTCCTGCGACACCTCCTGGGCCTTCTCCTCCTGGTGGGTCCCTTCCCGGGATCCCACCTCGGCATCGTCCGCGTCACGAGGGGAGGAGGCGGTCGGAAGGGAATCCATATCCGACGCACCTAAGGACCCGCTCGACGAAGCGGGAAGATCATCCTTGGGCGGACTGCAAGGTTGTATGCGGCATTAGAAAGACACCGTGTGGCGAAAAGGAAACCATAAAGTTACTCAGGAGCCCGGATACTTACGATCTCGCCAGGGGCTTGGTCCTTGGAGGCCAGTCCTCGTCATCATCACTGGCGTTGGCAGAGTAGTCCGGGGGAACAGATTTTCCCTTCTTGGACCCTTCGGCCTTCCCCGTAGGGGAAGCCTTCCTTTTCTTCCCTCCCCCCGCCGGGGGAGAGGCTTTCTTCTTCTCCTCCTCGCCTTGGTGGGAGGAGTCGGCCTCGGAGTCATCATCCGATAACACCTGAAAACGGGAACTCTTTTGAGTACCCGTGGCCTTCTTCTTGGACTTTTTCTCCGGCACCACATGGGGTGCCGGAGCCAGCAGCCCCGTTAGGCGGGCGTCTGCTGGGTCCTCTGGCAATGGGGCCGGACATGTAGTCTGTTCGGCCTTCGCCAGCCAGTCCTGTCAAAGGAAAGGGGGAGTTTAGATCCTGCATAGAGTCAAACTATGGAAAACAAGCATTCTGTAAAGGATGAAATCACTTACCTCGTCAGCGGGACGCTGCGAGCTGAATCCGCGATCTTCAGTAGCAGATGCGGGAGCCTCAGCGCCCTTGAACAGCACCTTCTAGACCTCTTCGTACGTAGTGTCGAAGAGCCCGCTCAGGGTCTGGTGCTGCGCTGGACCAAACTCCCACATGTTGAAGCCCCGTCGTTGGCACGGGAGGATCCGGCGGATGAGCATGACCTGGACTACGTTGACAAGCTTGAGCTTCTTGTCCACCAGCTTCTGGACGCAGGCTTGGAGTCCGGTCAGCTCCTCCGAATCTCCCCAGATCCGGCCACTCTGTTTCCAGGAGGTGAGCCGTGTGGGGATACCAGATCTGAATTCAGGGGCCGCTGCCCATTAAGGGTCACACGGCTCGGTGATATAGAACCACCCCGATTGCCACCCCTTAATGGTTTCCACGAAAGTGCCCTCGAGCCAGGTAACGTGGGACATCCTGCCCACCATGGCGCCTCCGCACTCCGCTTGGCTGCCCTTCACAACCTTCAGCTTGACACTGAAGGTCTTGAGCCACAAGCCGAAGTGGGGCTGGATGCAGAGGAAGGCCTCACACACGACAATGAACACCGGGATGTTGAGGATGAAATTCGGGGCCAGATCATGGAAATCCAGGCCGTAGTAGAACATGAGTCCCCGGACAAAGGGATGGAGCGGGAAGCCTAGTCCACGGAGGAAATGGGGAAGAAATACTACCCTCTCATGGGGCCTGGGGGTGGGGATGAGCTCTCCCTTGTCGAGGAGCCGATGCGCGATATTGCTGGATAGATATCCGGCGCTGCGCAGCTTCTGGATGTGCTCCTCCGTAACAGAGGAGGCCATCCACTTGCCTCCCGCTCCGGACATAGTTGGAGAAGGTCGAGGTGAGATGTGCGGACTTGGGCGCTGGAGCTCAAAGTTAGCGGGGATGGATAAGCCAAGGAGGAAGAAGGCGCAAGTAAAAGGGTTGGATCTTTATCCCCTTATATGGGCGGACAAAAACATGTGTCCCCACCGGCCTGGTAAAACTCGCTTATCCCCCAAGCGCCGCGATTAATGGCGCGGTTGGGTTACCCACGTCCGTATTGATGGGAATCCCGGAATAAGGGGAACACGATCTCTGCTTCGACAAGACGTGCCAAGGAAACTGCTTTGCTAAACGCGCTGAGGTGGTACAATAAAAACGATTCAAGTAAAGGCTTGGTTGTGGTGTGACGTCACACCATGAAATACGTCAGTAGATTGAACTTGTGTAAATGTTATTCTCTCTATGGTGGTATGTGGAATTTATTTTGCAGAGCCGGACACTATCCTGGTGTTCACAATCTTCTATAAATTATTCGAAGGAAGAACCCGCCTTGCAATGCCGAAGACAATATGCGCGCCGGACTCGTCGTCATTGAAGCCTGGTTCAGGGGCTACTGAGGGAGTCCTGGATTAGGGGGTGTCCGGATAGCCGAACTATCATCATCGGCCGGACTCCAAGACTATGAAGATACAAGATTGAAGACCTCGTCCCGTGTCCGGATGGGACTTTCCTTGGTGTGGAAGGCAAGCTTGGCGATACGGATATGTAGATCTTCTACCATTGTAACCGACTCTGTGTAACCCTAGCCCTCTCCGGTGTCTATATAAACCGGATGGCTTTAGTCCGTAGGACGAACAACAATCATACCATAGGGTAGCTTCTAGGGTTTAGCCTCCTTGATCTCATGGTAGATCTACTCTTGTAACACACATCATCAATATTAATCAAGCAGGACATAGGGTTTTACCTCCATCAAGAGGGCCCGAACCTGGGTAAAAACATCGTGTCCCTCGTCTCCTGTTACCATCCGCCTAGACGCACAGTTTGGGACCCCCTACCCGAGATCCGCCGGTTTTGACACCGACAGCAGGGGACTCAGATTTATAAGTAGGTGTGTGGCATAGCGCAATTACGTAGGTGCCCCTGCTTGTTCACATCCGTGGGACACGTGGCAAGCATGCAACATACTCAGAGTTGTCCCACGTTCCCACGCCCGCCAAGTATGTCGAATGGTTGTTCCGGCTTCTCCGGAGTTCAACAATAAAGATGAATCATTTAAAAAGAACTTGATGTTCGTCTCTGTGTCTTCTGCTGACAAGGATGCAGAGAAGACATTTGACAGTTTCAATAGAATGCATATGATTTGGATAGATAGAGTTTGAGATAGAAAGCATAAAGAGATTAGGGTCCGATCACATTCACTTAGTTCAAGAGATTCACAAATGAAGACATAGCTATAAGTGAATGCTGTAGAGGACAGAATACTAGTATATATATATGAGAAAGCAATCAACTCAACATAGTGAAGTAAATCATGAAGATAAGTTGAAAGTTGAAGACAGACCAAATGCAAAGATATTCAACAATAACGCCATGAGTGAAACACTTCAAACCAAGAAATTTGGTGGTGGGGTTACCCACCGTATAGGAAGTATTAGACCCAGACACGGTGCACAATTATCGTGGTGCTCCGAAGTCAAATTCCATGTTAATGTATTCACACTTAGAATGTAAGTCTTCATTGATTGAAGATATACTTTACTTCATGTGTTGCACATCTAAGTCATCAACATGCATAAGTGTTAGGATGTGTGCCTGATCACAGGACATTTGAGGATTCCAAGATATTTAGCTCACACCGTAACTTGCAAAACCTTTTCTCATCCAAGGGCTTTGTGAAGATATCTGCCAGTTGCTCTTCAGTGTTGACGTGAATGATGTCAATATCTTTCTTCATGACATGATCTCTGAGAAAGTGATGACGAATTTCAATGTGCTTTGTCTTCGAGTGCTGAACTGGATTGTTGGCAATCTTGATGGCGCTTTCGTTGTCGCAGAAGAGAGGGACTTGTTTCAGATTGATGCCATAGTCCATGAGAGTTTGCTTCATCCATAGAAGCTGAGCGCAGCAAGATCCAGCAGCAATGTATTCAGATTCAGCAGTTGAGAGTGATACACAGTTTTGCTTCTTTGAAGACCAACAGACAAGTGATCGTCCTAAAAAGTGACATGTGCCTGATGTAGACTTGCGATCGACCTTGTCACCAGCATAATCAGCATCCGAGAATCCAACCAGATCAAATCTTGAGCCCTTTGGATACCATAATCCTAGTGTTGGGGTGTAAGCCAAATATCTAAGAACTCCCTTCACAGCTAAGTGATGCGATTCCTTTGGTACCGCTTGGAATCGAGCACACATGCAAACACTAGGCATAATATCTGGCCTAGATGCACATAGGTAAAGTAAAGAACCAATCATGGAGCGGTATACTTTTTGATCGAACTCTTTATCATTGTCGTCGGGACCAAGATGGTGTTTGGCTGGCATTGGCGTCGTGTAACCTTTGCAATCTTGCATTCCAAACTTCTTCAGACAGTCTTTGAGATATTTTTCTTGAGATATGAAGACGCCATTCCTTTGCTGACGAATTTGAAGACTAAGGAAAAACTTCAGCTCACCCATCATGGACATCTGATATTGCTCTTGCATCATGTATCCAAACTCATCACTATACTTCTGGTTGGTGCAGCAGAAGATAATGTCATCCACATATATTTGGCACACAAATAGTTCACCATCATATGTTTTCGTGAAGAGTGTAGGATCTAGGGATCCAGGTTTGAAGCCTTTGCTCTTCAGGAAGTCTTTGATTGTATCATACCAAGCGCGAGGAGCTTGTTTGGGGCCATACAGTGCTTTGTTTAGTTTGTACACCATATCAGGATGTTTTGGATCTTCAAAGCCAGGTGGTTGAGCAACGTACACTTCTTCTTCAATCTTGCCGTTGAGGAATGCACTCTTCACATCCATTTGATATAGCAAGATGTTGTGGTGATTTGTATAGGCTAGCAGTATGCGAATAGCTTCAAGCCTTGCTACATGAGCAAATGTTTCATCGAAGTCAATTCCTTCAACTTGAGTATATCCTTGAGCCACAAGACGTGCTTTGTTTCTGACGACTTGACCATGCTCATCTTGATTGTTTCGATATATCCATTTAGTGCCAATAATGTTATGTTTGCGAGGGTCAGGGCGCTTGACAAGTTCCCAAACATTACTCAGCCTTAACTGTTGAAGTTCTTCTTGCATGGCTTGAATCCATTCAGGTTCCATAAAGGCTTCAACAACTTTCTTGGGTTCTGATATTGATACAAATGAAAAATGCCCACAGAAATTTGCTAACTGTGTTGCCCTTGAGCGAGTAAGTGGACCAGGTGCATTGATGCTATCAATTATCTTCTCAATTTGTACTTCATTTGCGACACGAGGATGAACTGGACGAAGACCTTGCTCATGCTGATCATTGTCATCATTGGGAGGATTGTCTTCGGTCTGAGCATTGTCTTCAGGTTGGTTTGGTGCAGAAATGATAAGTTCCTCTTCAGGCTGTGCTTCAGAGGGCATGATTTCACCAGTTCCCATCAGCTTGATAGATTCGCTGGAAGGAGCTTCATCTAGTGTGCTTGGCAGGAGCTCTCATTGTGAACCATTGGTTTCATCAAATCGCACGTCCACAGTTTCAACGATTTTGTAGTGAAAGAGGTTGAAGACTCTGTAAGAGTGGGAGTCTTTTCCATAACCGAGCATGAAGCCTTCGTGAGCTTTGGGTTCAAATTTTGACTTGTGATGGGGATCCTTGATCCAGCACCTAGCACCAAAGACTCTGAAGTAGCTGACATTTGGCTTCTTGCCAGTAAGGAGCTCATAGGATGTTTTGCCCAGAATCTTGTGGATGTAAACATGGTTGATGATGTGACATGCTATATCAATAGCTTCAGGCCAGAACTTTCTTGGTGTCTTGTACTCATCGAGCATTGTTCGAGCCATCTCAATGAGGGTTCTGTTCTTGCGCTCTATAATGCCATTTTGCTGAGGTGTGTATGGAGCAGAAAACTCATGAGTGATTCCCATTGTATCCAGATAAAGATCAAGCCCGGTATTCTTGAATTTAGTGCCGTTATCACTTCTGATATGCTTGATCTTGATGCCATAATTGTTCATTGCTCGATTGGCGAATTTCCTGAAGACATCTTGTACTTCA
The DNA here is from genome assembly GCF_002162155.2 of Triticum dicoccoides. NCBI lineage: Eukaryota > Viridiplantae > Streptophyta > Magnoliopsida > Poales > Poaceae > Triticum > Triticum dicoccoides. The sequence goes on from NC_041393.1 coordinate 483,391,978, forward strand.
GTCTTGTAGAGAATTATGTGCACCCATGTATATCTTGAGTAGTCATCAACAATGACGAAGCCATAGAGACACGCTGTTGTTGTGAGGGTAGAGTAGTGAGTAGGGCCAAATAAGTCCATATGCAACAGCTCGAAGGGTTGAGATGTCGTCATGATTGTCTTCGAGGGGTGCTTGGCCCTAGTCATCTTTCCAGCTTCGCAGGCACCACACAAATGATCTTTCTTGAACTTGACACCTTCGATGCCTATGACATGCTTCTTCTTGACGAGAGTGTGTAAGTTCCTCATGCCAGCATGCCCCAGCCTCCGATGCCAGAGCCAGCATTCTGAACCTTTTGCAAGAAGACATACGACAAGCTGTGGACCTGGTGAGAAATCTACCATGTATAGATCACCTTTCCTATACCCTTCAAAGACTAGAGACTTGTCAGATTCCATTAGTACAAGGCAACGATATTTTCCGAATATTACAATCATGTTTAAGTCACAAAGCATTGAGACAGACATTAAGTTGAATCCAAGGGATTCAACAAGCATCACTTTATCCATGTGTTGATCCTTTGAGATTGCAACTCTGCCTAGACCCAATACCTTGCCTTTACCAGTGTCAGCAAATGTGATTTGACTCTTGTCGGATGGACGTAAGGTTGAGTCCATGAGAAGACTTCGATCACCGGTCATATGATTAGTGCATCCGCTGTCCATAATCCATTCTGAAGCACGAGGTGTCATACCCTACAGTGCAGTTAGGAGGATAGGCTACACAAGGTATGTTGTGAAGCATAAGCATTTGACGCACACTAGGATTATCACAACTTAGCTGAAAGTTAGAACACACAGTATGACAGGTAAGCAATTTATATGTGTAACACATAGTAAGTCATTCTATCACGCGTCCCTTATAGTGTTTTAGGTCCCCAGCAATAGTATCGGACGCCTTTGATTGCTGGCTGGAGACCATTTTCTGCAAAAGAGAGTTAATTCTTCTTCACCACCCACATTTTCAGGGGTGGCTTAGAAGCAATGAGTCTAAGTGCAGCATCTGAGAATTTCGGTTTTGAAGCCCTAGCAAATAGCCTTGCAGGAGATGAATGATACTCATATGAATAAGCAGAAAAGTTCTTAGTCCTATGAACATGGCGGTTTGAGGACACACGTTCACAGTCATAAGTTTGAGTATGATTTCCCTGCTAAACATTGGCGTTAGGGTGACTCAAGTGAGTCCTACATTCGTATGAAACCGTTGGACCATATGATGCCTTTGGTCTAGGGTTTGTCTTCTTCACTGGTGGTGTCATGATGACATTCACTGGAAGATTCTCAAGACAGCTTTTGGGAACCCAGATCTTCTTCATAGGTGGTCCATTCCTGTAGTTAGTACCAATATACCTGGCAAACACTTCACCATTCTGATTTTTGAATAGTTTATAGTTTGCATCAAAGGATTCATCAATGATAATAGGATTAGCACAGGTAAAGCCAGATAAATTGGATGGATCCACTGAAGGTTCCTTTGCAGCAACCAATGTGGTTTTGGGATACTGCTCAGGCTTCCAGTAGGAACCATCAGCATTCATTTTCCTCTCGAACCCAACACCCTCTTTCCTAGGGTTTCGGTTCAGAATCTGCTTTTTGAGGACATCACAAAGTGTCTGATGTCCTTTCAGACTTTTATACATGCCTGTTTCAAGCAATGTCTTCAACCTAGCATTTTCATCAGCAATAGTAGTGGTATCCTCAGCAGAGGGGTTAGTTACCACATCAGTAGTTGAAGACAAAGCAACAGTAGCAGCATTGGAACATTCAGCAACAGAGGTAGCATTATTAAGCTCAATGCATTTTAAACATGGTGGTTCAAATCCATCCTGAGCGGAACTGATCTGTTGAGCGCGAAATGACTCATTCTCTTTTTGAAGATCTTCATGAGTCGCTATCAATTTCTCAAGCTCTTGCTTCCTTTGAAGATAATCATAGGAGAGCTTTTTGTAAGTGGTTGAGAGCGTCTCATGAAGACTTTCAAGTTCTTGGTACTTAGCATGAAGATTTTTTATGTCTTCAACTAAGGACTGTGAACGTGTCATTTCCGCGTCCAACAGGTCATCGCTTTTGTCTAACAGTTTTTGAGTATGTTCCATAGCCCTTTGTTGTTCAGTAGCAATTTTAGCAAGTGTTTTGTAGCTGGGTTTAGATTCACAATCAGAGTCATCTTCACTTGATGTTTGAAAGTAAGCATGACGTGATTTTACCTTGGCACCACGTGCCATGAAGCAGAAGGTGGGAGCACGATCGTCCATGTCATCAGCTTCAACATTGGTGTGGAAGTCATTGTCTTCAGTGTTGAAGATGGACTTGGCAACATAGGCAGTGGCTAGAGCCAGACTTGCAACGCCAGGGTCGGACTCCTCTTCAGATTCCACCTTCGCCTCCTCAGAAGCAGACTCCTCCTCTGAATCCATTTCCTTGCCAACAAAAGCATGAGCCTTGCCAGATGAGCTCTTCTTATGAGATGAAGACCTTGATGAGGACTTGGAAGAAGACTTTGAAGATTTCTTCTTCTTCTTGTCATCAGAATCATATTCTTTGCTCTTCTTCTTCTTCTTCTCGTTGTCCCACTGAGGACACTCAGAGATGTAGTGCCCAGGCTTCTTACACTTGTGACATGTTCTCTTCTTGTTGTCTTGAGTGGAAGCTTCATCATTTCTTGAATTGGATCGTGAAGACTTTCTGAAGCTCTTCTTCTTGGTGAACTTCTGGAACTTCTTCACAAGCATAGCAAGTTCCTTTCCAATCTCTTCAGGATCATCAGAACCGTAGTCAAATTCTTCTTCAGATGAGGAAATCACTTTTGCCTTCAAAGCGCGAGTTCGGCCATAGTTGGGGCCATAGATATCTCTTTTCTCAGAAAGCTGGAACTCATGTGTGTTGAGCCTCTCAAGTATATCAGACGGATCGAGAGTCTTGAAGTCAGGGCGTTCTTGTATCATGAGGGCTAGGGTGTCAAAGGAGCTGTCAAGAGATCTCAGCAGCGTCTTGACGATTTCATACTTGGTAATCTCAGTGGCGCCGAGAGCCTGAAGCTCATTTGTGATGTCGGTGAGGCGATCAAATGTGAGCTGGACATTTTCATTGTCGTTTCTCTTGAAGCGGTTGAAGAGGTTGCGAAGAACACTGATCCTTTGATCTCTCTGAGTTGAGACGCCTTTGTTGACCTTGGATAGCCAGTCCCAGACTAGCTTTGACGTTTCCAGAGCACTCACACGGCCATACTGTCCTTTGGTCAGATGACCACAGATGATGTTCTTTGCAGTCGAGTCCGGTTGAATGAACTTCTTGACATCAGCAGGGGTGACACCTTCACCAGTTTTTGGAACGCCGTTCTTGACGACATACCAGAGGTCAACATCAATGGCTTCAAGATGCATGCGCATCTTATTCTTCCAGTAGGGATATTCAGTTCCATCGAACACGGGGCAAGCAGCGGAGACTTCGATTATCCCTGCAGTCGACATAGCTAAACTCCAGGTGGTTAAACCGAATCACACAGAACAAGGGAGTACCTTGCTCTGATACCAATTGAAAGTGCTAGTTATTGACTAGAGGGGGGGCGAATAGGCGATTTTTATCAAAGTCTTAAAAACGTGGAAGTTTCGAAGACAAACAATAGAAATGACCTAATTGATATGCAGCGGAAGATAAACTACAACAAGCAAGCCATAGTCAAGTATGCAATATTGAACGTACAAAGACTAATAGCAGCTAGGTAGTAAGGATCAGGATGGAAGATAGTATGAAGCCAATCAACGATAGTAGTCAAGCTATGAAGTCAAACAGATAAGACAAATAAGCAATGACTTCACGAAGACAAACTCAAAGTAAAGGAGGGAAGGGATAGAACCAGTCACTTGTTGAAGACACAGGATTTGTTGGACCAGTTCCAGTTGCTGTGACAACTGTACGTCTGGTTAGGGAGGCTGAGATTCAACTCAGAAGACTGCGTCTTCACCTTATTCCCCTTGAGCTGAGGACACACAGTCCTCGCCCAATCACTCTGGTAAGTCTTCAAGGTAGACTTTCGAACCTGCACAGACTTCGTTCACCGGCAATCCACAATGACTCTTGGATGCTCAGAACGCGATGCCTAACCGGTTGGAGGATACACAGTCCTCAGGTGTAATAAGTCTTCAGGTCACACAGACAGAAAGACTTCAGTGATGCCTAACACTCTTTGACTCTGGGTGTTTGGGCTTTGTCCTCGCAAGGATTTCTCTCTCAAAGGCTTCGAGGTGGGTTGCTCTAAAAACGACAAAAGCCGTCAACTAACTCTGAGCAGCCACCAATTTATGGTGTAGGGGGTGGGCTATTTATAGCCACAAGGCAACCCGACCTGATATGTCCAAAATGACCCTGGGTCACTAAGGAACTGACACATCTTCCAACGGTCAGATTTCAAACACACACGACAACTTTACTTGGGCTACAAGCAAAGCTGACTCATCCAACTCTGGATAAGATTTGCTCTCATTGTCTTCGCTCGAAGACATAGGATTTGGGTTGAGCATCACTTCAGTCACTCTGACTTTGTTCACTTGGACCCCACTTAACAGTACGGTGGTTCCTATGACTCAACAAAGAAGAAAAGGAAACAACGAAACAACTCAGTCTTCGCGCTCCATAGTCTTCACTCGATGTCTTCTCATGTCATAGTCTTCAGTGTGAGTATCTTCACACACCATCATTGTCTTCAATGTCTTCATACATTTTTAGGGGTCATCTCCGGTAGGTAAACTGAATCAATGAGGGACACTACCTGCGTTATCCTGCAATTCTCACAAACGCATTAGTCCCTCAACCAACTTTGTCATCAATACTGCAAAACCAACTAGGGGTGGCACTAGATGCACTTACAATCTCCCCCTTTTTGGTGATTGATGACAAACTGGTTGAAGTTTTCAACGGGAAGGAAGTATGTGAAATTGTAAAGGATAGGGTATTGTCTTCATAAGTGGCAAGGGCTCCCCCTAAAGATGTGCATATAAGTAATTTGCTTTTGGAGTGCAAATGCACATGGCAGGTTGTACTTTTGGAGATCCTCTTCAACTTATGAAGATAATTCATCATGCATGAAATGATATAACTTAAAGAATGACATGCATAATGGAAAATGGATGCCTGCAGAATGATCTAAGTGCGGAAGTTATCATCGCACATGAAAGAGCAAATAAGTAGCAGATGACCATCGAGTTTAAGTGTTACAACTCAAAGAACGAAATGTATCAAAAGCAAGAGTTGTAAACACTAGGCAAAATATAAGCACCCGCCCATATAAACCCGCTTGAAGACTATCAAACTCATATGCTTCTCCCCCTTTTGTCAGTAATGACCAAAAAGGTTTGAAGACATAGAGCATCTACTCGTCCTCATGAGTAGGTGAAGCAGTAGGGTTGTCGTTGTTGTTTGGCGGTGCAGACGAACTTGGTGCAGTGTCGATGCATGCAGAAGTAGGGGGCGGTGAAGTAGCATCGTCTTCATCATCGATCACATTGGCATTCACAGTTGCCGCGGAGGAAGAATAGTCAGAGTCTTCAAGAGATGGAGTTCTTCGTAGGACAACATTCTGTGGAGGAGTGGAGTCAAACTTGAATATTTCAGTGAAGCCATCGTCTTGAAGATCTGCTTCAGCACTGAGCAGGGTCAAACTCTTCCATGATCGCCGACAAGTTTCATGAGTGACAAATGCATTCTTGGTGGCAAGATTTCGAATGCGATTTACGTCCACCAAGAGGCTTTGCATTTGACGCTTGAGCCAAAAGTGATGCTTATCTTGTTTCTGATGTAGTGCCACAAGAAGTTCTCGGTCATTTAGGACACGAGAGCGCTTCCTAGGCCTTTGAGAAATTGTGCTCTCAGTAGCTTCAATTGGCGCACGATGAGGCAGACGAGTGTTTCCAGCCATTGGATAGACACGAGTTACAGCTTGGACTCCTTCCATAGGCTGAGTGAAGCTTTGGTGTTCAACATTTTGAAGACAAAGAGGCTTCTTGGCAGGCTCAGGGTATATGGCTTCAACTGACATATCAATCTCTGGTAGAAAGATCACATGATTGCGAGCAGAGGGCTGATAGTTGACAGCAGAGTGTAGCTTGATGAGGCGCATGACCCATGGAGCATAGAATTTCAGGCCAAACAGATCAGATCCAGATGCAGCCAGTTGACGTAGAAAGAAATCTTGTGCATTGAAGCTGATGCCATTGAGGATGTAAAAGACCGATGTCTTCATGGCTCCTTCAAGTTTTGCAGCTGATGAATGTCCTTTGATCGGCCATAGAGTCCGCCTGATGATGTGATATATGGTGCACGATAGATACTCAAGGTCATCAACAAAGAACTCCTTTGGGTATTCAACGTCATGTGGCAATGGCTTCATCATGCTCAACATCTGGCTCATGTTTGGTTCTGGCTTATGGAAGATGCTCTCTAGTGCATTGCGGTGGTTTTGACAACCAGGTTCATACAGTTCTTCGGGAGTGGATAGGCCTGTAAGCTCAATGATGTCAAGAACTTTGGCTTCATGATGAACATTTCTTGTCATCCACTCGAGAACCCATGTCTTTGTATCTCTGTTGTAGCCGCGAATGTGGAGGGTAGCATAGAATTGAAGCAATAGTTCTTCATTCCAATGTTCTTTGTCTGTCACAAAGCTGAGTAGACCAGCATCACGAAAGCAGTCAAGTGCTTCTTCTACGCATGGCAGTCCAGCAATGGCTTCAGTGTCGAGGCGCATATGAGGGAAAATGCGCCCTTGATCATACAGAACACAGGAGTAATAGCTTCGTTGCTGATGACTCCAGAACCGATCAGATGATATTCTTGGCCTTGTGTAGGGGTTCTTGGAGCTGTCAAAGAAGGTGTGGTGGATTTTGAAGCCATTTGCATTGAAGGACCCGACAGATGTGGCAGTACCTGGAAACCTTGGTAGTCGTGGCTTTGGTTTCTGGACCTGAGGCCTATGCTCAATGTGATAGTCAAACTGAGGACCAGAGACAGTAGGCGGAGGGACCAGTACAGGCCATCTTACTGTAATTAGCTCGCCATGGTTGTAAGCTTGCTCAATTGATAGGGCCTTGGTGGCGGAACAGGAGCAGTGGCAGCAATAGTGGCTTCAGGCTGCATAATAGAAGCTTCAGGAGCAGTTGCAACATTGACTTCTCGTATGTTGCTTGGTGCAGGCTCCACATAAGCTTCAGCCATGACTACGTCATTGGCTTCATTCGTGTTAGTGGTGGCAGCCTCAACATTTTCAACCTCCACTTGATGAGCTGGAGGGTCTGGCACAGACACGTTCACTTCAGGAACAACCTCTTCAGTGATGGGGGGAGTGGGGACACGTTCTTCTTGATGTTCGTCATCGGCTGATGCAGCCGGCTTGTCTTCAGCAGCTTGGGCTTCAGACACGGAGACATTCATAGTTGGAGTGGATTCTGAAAACACTTGACGTGCAACAGGTTGGTGGTGCACTTCTCCTTCTGGAACACTCGAAAGAGGGACTTGATGCCTTGGTCCTTTGCGAAGCCTTTGCAATACAGGCGACGCCTTTGGAGATGGTGTAGGCAGGTCCTCATCCTCTTCAACTTACACAGATGGTGTGACTTGTTGTTGTTGGGGAGTACTGGGGGAGTCTTGTTGTTGCGGGCGATCAGCCCATGATGCATCCTGAGCAATAGACGTCAAAGGATGACCAATGCTGATGATCTCGCTGCTCGTGAGAACAGGCGATGATACCACATTGTGTTCAATCTGAGGAAGAGCGTCATCATCTTCAACATTATCATGGTGACCAATGTCTTCAGCAGTGATGGGATCAACTGCTGGAATCTCTTCAGCTTCATGAGCCTCTGTGGAAGCAGGCTCATGAACAATCATACGTAGTTCTTGGTTTGCTGATGCAGGACGAACCACAGAGATGGGTTCAACAACAAGGGGCTCTATGGGAGCGGCCCGATTCTTCTTGATCTTGCACTTCTTCTTGGAGGGAGCAGCATCAGAGGCTTCAGTGTTTTTCCTTTTTCTGGCTTCAGCCTCTGCAGCCCTCGTCTTCTTCTGTTCTGAAGCGGTTGACATGACCTTTGGCTTCGAGCCAGTCATGATGCTCGGGAATACTATGCGAGGTTCATCTTGCTTTGATGGTGTAGATTGGACAGTCGATTTCTTCTTCTTCTTTGCAGCCATCCTGGGGTCGATGCCAGGACGACCAAGAGCCTTGCGCTTCTCAGCCTCATTGTAGGCAAGCACACACTTGTCAGCCAGACTCTTCATGCACTCTCTAGAGCCTCGAGCTTCTTCACGCTTCTTGTGAAAGGCTTCTTTGAGCTCGTGCAGCATGATCTTGAAGTTTTTGACATCTTGCACATTGAGCGTGGCCACATGCTTCTTGAACTGAGCCTTTTCAAAGTCAATCTTGTGCTTCAGTTCGATGATGCGCTGAGCAATAGCTAGCTCAGAAGCAATGGCGCCATTGAAGGCGACGCTGAGGCCAATTGGAAGTTGCAAGTCATCAAAGCTGAGATTTGGTGTGTCAAACCACTCATCAATGAAGTTATGGATGATTGCCACATCAAAGAGAGGCAAATTGTTGAAGATCTCTGCTTCTTCCTTGCTCTTGATCAGTTGCTCAAGAGCATCATCTGCAAGATCGTCATCGCTGGACAGATCAATGTGCTCTTCACGCAGAATGGCAGCAGGAATCAATGTCTGATCAGTACTCTTGATGATTTTCTTTTTCTTCTCCGTCTTCTTGGATATGCGTGATAGATCTTCAGACTGCACACTGTCTTCAGGAGGTGCAGTGGCCAGTGGCTTCGCACGTGAATCTTTTGGAGGAACAGCTGATGTTGAAGCCTTAATTTTCTTTGGCTTCTGCGGCCTTGGAGGAGGAGCTGGGGCTTCATCAGAATCAACATCATTATCAGAATGATCCACTTTGGCACCTTGTACCAAGATGTATGAGATGAGGCCATCAAGGTTTGAAAAGGGGACGATTCTATTTTCTTCCTCTTCACGTGTGCCGTCATCACGGGGAGCAGAGGGACCAGGATTGAAGTCTAATCCCCATGACTTCTTGTTCTCTTTTGCCGATGCCTTTGCATACTGGAAGTTGCGCTTGAAGAGATTGTCGTCACGACACCAGAGCAATGATGATGGATCGGCATTTTCAGGGTGTGGTCCACGGACCATACAAGGATAGAATTCTTGTGCAATTGCTTCAGCTTTGTTCTTGGGGGGAAGGCCTCGATAGAGAATATCACCCCAAGGACTTTTGATCGCATTTTTCTCAGCATACTCCTGGGTCACGAACTTGTACTTGAACCATTGTTCAGCCCAATAGCGTTGAATCCATTGGATTCGGGTCTTGCGCTGATTATAATCCTCTTCAGGATCTGTTTTGTAGATTTCTGCGAGGTCATCAGGCAAATCTTTTGATGTTCCCCCTCGACGCTGTCTGCCACCCTTCCTTACTGATTTCTCTGCAGCCATGAACTTCAAATTGAATGGCTTCAATATGTTCAAAGGCTTCAAGGGCTTTCACTTGCTGGTCAAACAGGAACTAGCTTCAGGAGAGTTAATGTGTTGCTGTAAGAATTCTGCAAACGAATGCAGACTATGAGAACCAAGGGATTCTCCCACGGACATGTACCGCTGACAGCATTAGAGATGCGAGGGAAGGGTAAGAGGTCATATGCATTCTCAGAAGATTTTGAAGATAAATCAGTTTGAAGACATTGACCTCATGTTGCGAAGACATTCACTTATATGTTGAGAGTTGGTTCCAGATTTGTACGAATCCATGAATAAGTACAAGTGAGGAATCTAACTATATATGAAGCTTAAGTGAATATACTAGGCAGTATGAGATGCAGACAGAATAGATCTAACATTGTGTAGACAGAAACCAATTTTGGTAAATAGGATGAATCATTGAGGATCAAAAAGATGGTAAAAATAGAGTTATATTTACCACACGAAGAACTGCTAGATGGGATGAATAGGAGATCGAGCAGTTCAATCCACTGTGCCCTAACTTGGCGACGGAGGACACCTACAGCGGCGGCGGAGAGGACGATGCCCGCGGCCGGCGTGAGGACGACGTCGGAGAAGTCGCGGCAGCTAAGCATTTCGTCGCCGGCGTCGTCGAGAGCTAGCGGTGGCGCTAGGGTTTTGACGAGGTGGAGAGGTGGAAGAAGGTTTTCTTGACCGCAGGGGACTCGTATTTATAAGTAGGTGTGCGGCATAGCGCAATTACGCAGGTGCCCCTGCCTGTTCATATCCGTGGGACACGTGGCAAGCATGCAACATACTCAGAGTTGTCCCATGTTCCCACGCCCGCCAAGTTCGTCGGATGGTTGTTCTGGCTTCTCCGGAGTTCAACAATAAAGATGAATCATTTAAGAAGGACTTGATGTTCGTCTCTGTGTCTTCTGCTGACAAGGATGCAGAGAAGACATTTGATAGTTTCAATAGAATGCATATGATTTGGATAGATAGAGTTTGAGATAGAAAGCATAGAGAGATTAGGGTCCGATCACATTCACTTAGTTCAAGAGATTCACAAATGAAGACATAGCTATAAGTGAATGCTGTAGAGGACATAATACTAGTATATATATATATATATATATATATATATATATATATATATATATATATATATATATATATATATATATATATATATATATATATGAGAAAGCAATCAACTCAACATAGTGAAGTAAATCATGAAGATAAGTTGAAAGTTGAAGACAAACCAAATGCGAAGATATTCAACAATAACGCCATGAGTGAAACACTTCAAACCAAGAAATTTGGTGGTGGCGTTACCCACCGTATAGGAAGTATTAGACCCAAACACGGCGCACAATTATCGTGGCGCTCCGAAGTCAAATTCCATGTTAATGTATTCACACTTAGAATGTAAGTCTTCATTGATTGAAGATATACTTTACTTCGTGTGTTGCACATCTAAGTCATCAACATGCATAAGTGTTAGGATGTGTGCCTGATCACAAGACATTTGAGGATTCCAAGATATTTAGCTCACACCGTAACTTGCAAAACCTTTTCTCATCCAAGGGTTTTGTGAAGATATCTGCCAGTTGCTCTTCAGTGTTGACGTGAATGATGTCAATATCTTTCTTCATGACATGATCTCTGAGAAAGTGATGACGAATTTCAATGTGCTTTGTCTTCGAGTGCTGAACTGGATTGTTGGCAATCTTGATGGCGCTTTTATTGTCACAGAAGAGAGGGACTTGTTTCAGATTGATGCCATAGTCCTTGAGAGTTTGCTTCACCCATAGAAGCTGAGCGCAGCAAGATCCAGCAGCAATGTATTCAGATTCAGCAGTTGAGAGTGATACACAGTTTTGCTTCTTTGAAGACCAATAGACAAGTGATCGTCCTAAAAAGTGACATGTTCCTGATGTAGACTTGCGATCAACCTTGTCACCAGCATAATCGGCATCCGAGAATCCAACCAGATCAAATCTTGAGCCCTTTGGATACCATAATCCTAGTGTTGGGGTGTAAGCCAAATATCTAAGAACTCGCTTCACAGCTAAGTGATGCGATTCCTTTGGTGCCGCTTGGAATCGAGCACACATGCAAACACTAAGCATAATATCTGGCCTAGATGCACATAGGTAAAGTAAAGAACCAATCATGGAGTGGTATACCTTTTGATCGAACTCTTTACCATTGTTGTCGGGACCAAGATGGTGTTTGGCTGGCATTGGCGTCGTGTAACCTTTGCAATCTTGCATTCCAAACTTCTTCAGACAGTCTTTGAGATATGAAGATGCCATTCCTTTGCTGACGAATTTTAAGACCAAGGAAAAACTTCAGCTCACCCATCATGGACATCTGATATTGCTCTTGCATCATGTATCCAAACTCATCACTATACTTCTGGTTGGTGCAGCCGAAGATAATGTCATCCACATATATTTGGCACACAAACAGTTCACCATCATATGTCTTCGTGAAGAGTGTGGGATCTAGGGATCCAGGTTTGAAGCCTTTGCTCTTCAGGAAGTCTTTGATCGTATCATACCAAGCGCGAGGAGCTTGTTTGAGGCCATACAGTGCTTTGTTTAGTTTGTACACCATATCAGGATGTTTTGGATCTTCAAAGCCAGGTGGTTGAGCAACGTATACTTCTTCTTCAATCTTGCCGTTGAGGAATGCACTCTTCACATCCATTTGATATAGCAAGATGTTGTGGTGATTTGCATAGGCTAGCAGTATGTGAATAGCTTCAAGCCTTGCTACAGGAGCAAATGTTTCATCGAAGTCAATTCCTTCAACTTGAGTATATCCTTGAGCCACAAGACGTGCTTTGTTTCTGACGACTTGACCATGCTCATCTTGCTTGTTTCGATATATCCATTTAGTGCCAATAATGTTATGTTTGCGAGGGTCAGGGCGCTTGACAAGTTCCCAAACATTACTCAGCCTTAACTGTTGAAGTTCTTCTTGCATGGCTTGAATCCATTCAGGTTCCATAAAGGCTTCAACAACTTTCTTGGGTTCTGATATTGATACAAATGAAAAATGCCCACAGAAATTTGCTAACTGTGTTGCCCTTGAGCGAGTAAGTGGACCAAGTGCATTGAAGCTATCAATTATCTTCTCAATTTGTACGTCATTTGCAACACGAGGATGAACTGGACGAAGACCTTGCTCATGCTGATCATTGTCATCATTGGGAGGATTGTCTTCGGTCTGAGCATTGTCTTCAGGTTGGTTTGGTGCAGAAATGATAAGTTCCTCTTCAGGCTGTGCTTCAGAGGGCATGATTTCACCAGTTCCATCAGCTTGATAGATTCGCTGGAAGGAGCTTCATCTAGTGTGCTTGGCAGGAGCTCTCATTGTGAACCATTGGTTTCATCAAATCGCACGTCCACAGTTTCAACGATTTTGTAGTGAAAGAGGTTGAAGACTCTGTAAGAGTGGGAGTCTTTTCCATAACCGAGCATGAAGCCTTCGTGAGCTTTGGGTTCAAATTTTGACTTGTGATGGGGATCCTTGATCCAGCACCTAGCACCAAAGACTATGAAGTAGTTGACATTTGGCTTCTTGCCAGTAAGGAGCTCATAGGATGTTTTGCCCAGAAGCTTGTGGATGTAAACACGGTTGATGATGTGACATGCTGTATCAATAGCTTCAGGCCAGAACTTTCTTGGTGTCTTGTACTCATCGAGCATTGTTCGAGCCATCTCAATGAGGGTTCTGTTCTTGCGCTCTACAATGCCATTTTGCTGAGGTGTGTATGGAGCAGAAAACTCATGAGTGATTCCCATTGTATCTAGATAAAGATCAAGCCCAGTATTCTTGAATTCAGTGCCGTTATCACTTCTGATATGCTTGATCTTGACGCCATAATTGTTCATTGCTCGATTGGCGAATCGTCTGAAGACATCTTGTACTTCAGTCTTGTAGAGAATTATGTGCACCCATGTATATCTTGAGTAGTCATCAACAATGACGAAGCCATAGAGACATGCTGTTGTTGTGAGGGTAGAGTAGTGAGTAGGGCCAAATAAGTCCATATGCAACAGCTCGAAGGGTTGAGATGTCGTCATGATTGTCTTCGAGGGGTGCTTGGCCCTAGTCATCTTTCCAGCTTCGCAGGCACCACACAAATGATCTTTCTTGAACTTGACACCTTCGATGCCTATGACATGCTTCTTCTTGACGAGAGTGTGTAAGTTCCTCATGCCAGCATGCCCTAGCCTCCGATGCCAGAGCCAGCATTCTGAACCTTTTGCAAGAAGACATACGGCAAGCTGTGGACCTGGTGAGAAATCTACCATGTATAGATCACCTTTCCTATACCCTTCAAAGACTAGAGACTTGTCAGATTCCATTAGTACAAGGCAACGATATTTTCCGAATATCACAATCATGTTTAAGTCACAAAGCATTGAGACAGACATTAAGTTGAATCCAAGGGATTCAACAAGCATCACTTTATCCATGTGTTGATCCTTTGAGATTGCAACTCTGCCTAGACCCAATACCTTGCCTTTACCAGTGTCAGCAAATGTGATTTGACTCTTGTCGGATGGACGTAAGGTTGAGTCCATGAGAAGACTTCGATCACCAATCATATGATTAGTGCATCCGCTGTCCATAATCCATTCTGAAGCACGAGGTGTCATACCCTACAGTGAAGTTAGGAGGATAGGCTTCACAAGGTATGTTGTGAAGCATAAGCATTTGACGCACACTAGGATTATCACAGCTTAGATGAAAGTTAGAACACACAGTATGACAGGTAAGCAATTTATATGTGTAATACATAGTAAGTCATTCTATCATGCGTCCCTTATAGTGTTTTAGGTCCCCAGCAATAGTATCGGACGCCTTTGATTGCTGGCTGGAGACCATTTTCTGCAAAAGAGAGTTAATTCTTCTTCACCACCCACATTTTCAGGGGTGGCTTAGAAGCAATGAGTCTATGTGCAGCATCTGAGAATTTCGGCTTTGAAGCCCTAGCAAATAGCCTTGCAGGACATGAATGATACTCATATGAATAAGCAGAAAAGTTCTTAGTCCTATGAACATGGCAGTTTGAGGACACACGTTCATAGTCATAAGTTTGAGTATGATTTCCCTGCAAAACATTGGCGTTAGGGTGACTCAAGTGAGTCCTGCATTCGTATGAAACCGTTGGACCATATGATGCCTTTGGTCTGGGGTTTGTCTTCTTCCCTGGTGGTGTCATGATGACATTCACTGGAAGATTCTCAAGACAACTTTTGGGAACCCAGATCTTCTTCATAGGTGGTACATTCCTGCAGTTAGTACCAATATACCTGGCAAACACTTCACCATTCTGATTTTTGAACAGTTTATAGTTTGCATCAAAGGATTCATCAATGATAATAGGATTAGCACAGGTAAAGCCAGATAAAGTGGATGGATCCACTGAAGGTTCCTTCGCAGCAACCCATGTGGTTTTGGGATACTGCTCAGGCTTCCAGTAGGAACCATCAACATTCATTTTCCTCTCGAACCCAACACCCTCTTTCCTAGGGTTTCGGTTCAGAATCTGCTTTTTGAGGACATCGCAAAGTTTCTGATGTCCTTTCAGACTTTTATACATCCCCGTTTCAAGCAATGTCTTCAACCTAGCATTTTCATCAGCAATAGTAGTGGTATCCTCAGCAGAGGGGTTAGTTACCACATCAGTAGTTGAAGACAAAGCAACAGTAGCAATAGTGGAACATTCAGCAACAGAGGTAGCGTTATTACGCTCAATGCATTTTAAACATGGTGGTTCAAATCCATCCTGAGCGGAACTGATCTGTTGAGCGCGAAATGACTCATTCTCTTTTTGAAGATCTTCATGAGTCGCTATCAATTTCTCAAGCTCTTGCTTCCTTTGAAGATAATCATAGGAGAGCTTTTCATAAGTGGTTGAGAGCGTCTCATGAAGACTTTCAAGTTCTTGGTACTTAGCATGAAGATTTTTTATGTCTTCAACTAAGGACTGTGAACGTGTCATTTCCGCGTCCAACAGGTCATCGCTTTTGTCTAACAGTTTTTGAGTATGTTCCATAGCCCTTTGTTGTTCAGTAGCAATTTTAGCAAGTGTTTTGTAGCTGGGTTTAGATTCACAATCAGAGTCATCTTCACTTGATGTTTGAAAGTAAGCATCACGTGATTTTACCTTGGCACCACGTGCCATGAAGCAGAAGGTGGGAGCACGATCGTCCATGTCATCAGCTTCAGCGTTGGTGTGGAAGTCATTATCTTCAGTGTTGAAGATGGACTTGGCAACATAGGCAGTGGCTAGAGCCAGACTTGCAACACCAGGTGAGGGAGTCCCGGACTAGGGGGTGTCCGGATAGCCGAACTATCATCATCGGCCGGACTCCAAGACTATGAAGATACAAGATTGAAGACTTCGTCCCGTGTCCGGATGGGACTTTCCTTGGCGTGGAAGGCAAGCTTGGCGATACGGATATGTAGATCTCCTACCATTGTAACCGACTCTGTGTAACCCTAGCCCTCTCAGGTGTCTATATAAACCGGATGGCTTTAGTCCATAGGACGAACAACAATCATACCATAGGCCAGCTTCTAGGGTTTAGCCTCCTTGATCTCGTGGTAGATCTACTCTTGTAACCCACATCATCAATATTAATCAAGCAGGACGTAGGGTTTTACCTCCATCAAGAGGGCCCGAACCTGGGTAAAAACATCGTGTCCCTCGTCTCCTATTACCATCCGCCTAGACGCACAGTTCGGGACCCCCTACCCGAGATCCGCCGGTTTTGATACCGACATTGGTGCTTTCATTGAGAGATCCTCTATGTCGTCGCTGATAGGCTCGATGGCTTCTTCGATCATCATCAACGACGCAGTCCAGGGTGAGATCTTTCTCCCCGGACAGATCTTCGTATTCGGCAGCTTTGCACTGCGGGCCAATTCGCTTGGCCATCTAGAGCAGATCGAAAGTTACGCCCCTGGCAGTCAGGTCAGATTTGGAAGTTTGAACTTCACGGCTGACATCCGCGGGGACTTGATCCTCGATGGATTCAAGCCGCAGCCAAGCGCGCCGCACTGTCACGACGGGCATGATTTAGCTCTGCAGCCAGACAATACCCTGGAGGCCGCACTCGAACCCGCTCCGATCTTCAATTCGGAGCCGGCTGCGCAGATCGAGGACGGATGGCTAGACACCTCCTCGGGGGCTGCAACCTCTACGGCGATAGAGCCGAACACTGATCTTGTCCCTCATAAAGCCCATGACTCCGAGGTGCCGGACTCCTCGCCGGATTCCGAACCTCCCGCGCCCCCTCCGGTCGAATCGGATTGGGCGCCGATCATGGAGTTCACCGCGGCGGACATCTTTCAACACTCACCTTTTGGCGACATCTTGAGTTCGCTAAAGTACCTCTCGTTATCAGGAGAGCCCTGGCCGGACTGCGGTCAGGACGGTTGGGATGCGGACAACGAAGAAATTCAAAGCCCACCCACCACCCACTTGGTAGCCACTGTCGATGATCTAACCGACATGCTAGACTACGACTCCGAGGACATCGACGGTATGGACGACGATGCCGGAGACGACCAAGAACCAGCGCCCACCGGGCACTGGAAAGCCACCTCTTCATATGACATATACATGGTGGATATCCCAAAGGATGGGAATGGCGAAGGAATAGCGGAGGATGACCCTTCCAAGAAACAGCCCAAGCGCCGGCGTCAGCGGCGCCGGTCTAAATCCCGCCACAACAAGAATGAAGATTCCGGCACCGGAGATAATAACACCCCAAATAGTGCCGAAGACAACCCACTCCAGCAAGATTCAACAAAGGAGGACGGAGACGCCAGCCCTCATGAGAGAGCGGCAAAAGAAGAGGTAGAGGATTATATGCCTCCCTCCGGAGACGGGGCAAGCCTCGTCGACAATGAATTCATCGTGCCTGAGGATCCCGTCGAATAAGAGCATTTTAAACGCAGGCTTATGGCCACGGCAAACAGCCTTAAGAAAAAGCAGCAGCAGCTTCGAGCTGATCAAGATCTGCTAGCCGACAGATGGACTGAAGTCCTCGTGGCCGAAGAGCATGAGCTCGAACGCCCCTCCAAAAGCTACCCTAAACGTAAGCTGCTCCCCCGATTAGAGGAGGAGGCATATGAACCCGCATCACCAGGAGACAATACGGCTGATCGACCACCCCGTGGTCGCGACAGAGAGGCCTCTAGGCCCTTCACTAGACCTGTACCCCGGCACAAGGCCACAGGGAAACGCTCCGGACTTGCGAGATATAATGGAGGATAGGGCAAGACAATCAAGATCGATCTATGGATCGCGTGGGCGCCCCATGATAAATGACGACGGCCGTCGCACCGGACACAGTAAGTTCGGACGGGCCGAACAAAATAGACAAAACTCTCTTGAGCTCCGTCGTGATATCGCCCAGTACAGAGGCGCCGCACACCCACTATGCTTCACAGACGAAGTAATGGATCATCAATCCCCGAAGGGTTTAAACCCGTCAATATTGAATCTTATGATGGCACAACAGACCCCGCGGTTTGGATCGAGGACTATCTCCTTCACATCCACATGGCCCGCGGTGACGATCTTCACGCCATCAAATATCTCCCCCTCAAGCTTAAAGGACCAGCCCGACATTGGCTTAACAGCTTGCCAGCAGAGTAAATTGGGAGTTGGGAAGACCTGGAAGCCGCATTCCTCGATAACTTCCAAGGCACATATGTGCGACCACTAGATGCAGATGACCTAAGCCACATAATTCAGCAGCCAGACGAATCGGCCAGACAATTCTGGACACGGTTCTTAACCAAGAAAATCCAAATCGTCGACTGTCCGGATGCCGAGGCCCTCGCGGCCTTCAAGCATAACATCCGCGACGAGTGGCTTGCCCAGCAGCTGGGACAGGAAAAGACGAAATCCATGGCAGCCCTCACATCACTCATGACCCGCTTCTGCGCGGGTGAGGACAGCTGGCTAGCACGCAGCAACAACCTCACCAAAAATTCTGGCAGTCCGGATATCAAGGACCGTAATGGCAGGTCGTGTTGCAACAAAAACAAACGCCGCATTAACGGCGATAACAGTGAGGATACAACAGTCAATGCCGGATTCAGAGGCTCTAAACCCGGTCAGCGGAAAAAGCCATTCAAAAGAACTACTTCGGGTCCGTCCAACTTGGACCGAATACTCGACCGCTCGTGCCAGATACACGGCACCCCCGAAAAGCCATCCAACCACACCAACAGGGACTGCTGGGTATTCAAGCAGGCAGGCAAGTTAATTGCCGAGAGCAATGACAAGGGGCTGCATAGCGATGACGAGGAAGAGACCCGACCGCCGAACAATAGAGGACAGAAGGGTTTCCCCCCACAGGTGCGGACGGTGAACATGATATACACAACACACATACCCAAGAGGGAGCGGAAGCGTGCACTCAGGGATGTATACGCGATGGAGCCAGTTGCCCCGAAGTTCAACCCATGGTCCTCCTGCCCGATCACTTTCGACCGAAGGGACCACCCCACCAGCATCCGTCACAGCAGATTCGCCGCATTGGTTTTAGACCCAATCGTCGATGGATTTCACCTCACAGAGTCCTGATGGACGGCGGCAGCAGCCTGAACCTGCTTTATCAGGATACAATGCGTAAAATGGGCATCGACCCCTCAAGGATTAAACCTACCAAGACGACCTTTAAAGGCGTCATACCAGGTGTAGAAGCCAATTGTACAGGCTCAGTTACACTGGAAGTGGTCTTCGGATCCCCGGATAACTTCCGAAGCGAGGAGTTTATCTTCGACATAGTTCCGTTCCGCAGCGGATATCATGCTCTGCTCGGACGTACCGCGTTCGCAAAGTTCAACGCGGTGCCGCACTATGCATACCTCAAGCTCAAGATGCCAGGCCCTCGAGGAGTCATCACGGTCAACGGAAACACTGAATGTTCTCTCCGAACGGAGGAACATACAGCGGCTCTCACGGCAGAAGTACAATGCAACCTCTTAAGGCAATTCTCGAGTCCGGCCGCTAAGCGGCCGGACACAGCTAAGCGCGCCCGGAGTAACCTACAACATGACCACCTGGCACGTTCCGAGCACGCGTAGCAGTGCGGCCCCAACCCCAGCCCCTGTAAAACGTCAAGACAGGCCCTTCGCGTACACCATTACGCTTCGAAGATACCATGGGCATGGGGAAAGGGGCGCGACCACGATAGGCCCAGACTGCGGCTCAACCACACCAGGGGCTCTCAAGTGTGTCGTTCTTTTTTCTTTTTTTTTCTTTTCTTTTCTTTTTACCCACAGGACTCCGTTCGTCAGAGGCCCTGTCCGGCAGCACACATGCCAAACTCACAATGCAACAGCCAGGGAAGGAGACAGGCTACAACGAATATCCAGGTGGTCTCCATTATGAGCATTAAATCTGTTTTATGCACTATTCCATAGCCTACCCCTGGAGGGGGACATGTTTAACAGTCCCATCCCTTGCTTATCGCACCATTTGTATCGTTCTGCACTTACAACCGTTTTTTCTTGAATAAAGTAATGCAACACCTTTTTGCTCCCAATTGCATTTCTTTCTTATACATATGTTCATCTATGACATGTTGCATCTGTACGTTTTGGTACAGCTAAATACACCAGGGGCTTATGATTCCCGCATCATGGTGTGATAAGTCCGAACACTTTCACAAGTGCGGCACCCCGAACTTATAGCATTATATGCATCGGCTCCGAATCATGTTCTTGGGTCAATAGTTGGGTTTGCCCGGCTCCCATGTTTTGGTACCTTATGTTCCGTTTTATCGGCTAAGGTAGCACTGGGAGAACCACTGCGATTGCGCCCCAGTTGAGCTGGGTTAACCCCTCAGTGGAGAAAGTTAAAACTGACCATCATGATGAGGCGAGAGCTGGTCGCTGTTCGAGAGGTTTTTTGCGAGTCCCTAAAGACTTATGCCGCTTAGAGCAAGGAGCCGGTTTCTGACCGGCCCAGGCGTGGATAGCGCCCCAAATTCGGCCTTCCGAAGACTAGGGGCTTCGCCGAAATTTCAAATTATAGAATTCTATGGCTAAGTGAGAGTGTTCAAGCATTATAAGTCCGGTTGCCTTGTTCGTTGTGTTGAGCGCCTCCCTAGATGGACCCAAAAATGGGAACAAGAGTGCTCAAATTTATCCCGAACACCCCAGCACTCGCGCCATGGGGGCTGAAGCCGACGACTTGCCATCTCTCAGATTTGATAAACAGCCGCACAGAAGGTAATATTTTAAATTAACAAGCGTTGCTTAGCGCATATGAACGAAGTTTTCAAGCGCACAGGATAACAAAATGAGAGTCTACTCAAAAATTTCTTCTTTGGAGCACTCACCCGCAATAATGCGGGCACCCTTCAGGACAGTTTTATAATACATTTCGGGCGTATGATGCTCCTTGCCCTACGGTGGCGCGTCCGTCACAAGCTTCTGGGCATCCATCTTGCCCCAGTGCACCTTTGCGCGGGCAAGGGCCCGACGGGCACCTTCAATACAGGCGGAGTGCTTGATGACTTCAACCCACGGGCATGCATCCACCAGCCACCGCACCAGGCCGAAGTAGCTCCCAGGCATGGCCTCCTTAGGCCACAACCGAACTATGAGGCCCTTCATGGCCTGTTCGGCCGCCTTGTGGAGCTCGACCAGCTGCTTCAGCTGATCGCTAAGGGGCACCGGATGTCCGGCCTCAGCATACTGAGACCAGAAGACCTTCTCCGTCGAGCTTCCCTCCTCGGCCCAGTAGAAAGCGGCATCATCGGACACGCTGCGGGGCAGATCTGCGAACGCTCCTAGAGAGCTCCGAATTCGGGTAAGTGATATGTAATTCACACTCACATGCTTACTTTGCATGAAAAATGCCTTACCCGCCGCTATCTTCTTCAACGCCTCGATTTCCTGGAGGGCCTTATAGGCTTCGGCCTTAGCGGCTTTGGCACTCTCAAGAGCCGTCGCAAGCTCGGACTCTCGGGTCTTCGAGTCACGCTCCAAACCCTCATGTTTTTTCATGAGAGCCTGGAGCTCTTGCTGTACCTCCGCCACCCGCGCCTCCTGCTTCTCTCGCTCGGTGCGCTCCGCGGCCGCAGTGCGCTCAGCCGCGGCCACCGCCTCTTTCAGGGTCGCCACCTCATTAGTGGCCCCTGCCATATCCACGTTATCCTTGTCATTTTTCTTGCAACCAAATCATTTTCTGTAAGGTACAATTTTAATAAGGTGTTACTCACCTTTCTTGTCCTCGAGCTGATTCTTGGCAATGCCGAGCTCGTTATCGGACCGCTCGAGGTTTTCCTTCAAAGTATTGACCTCCGCAGTCAGTGCGGCAGAGGTCAGCAGCACAGCCTGCAATCCCATATTGACATATTTTTTATGACTCCTGCGTATATCTTTTTAGATCCTCGGTCCGGCTTTTCTTTCCGAACACCGAACCGAGCATCAGGGGCTACTGTCTATGCGGTACTATTTTACATATATCAAAATTCTTACCTCAAAGCCTGTTAGAAGGCTGCTGTAGGCTTCGGTCAGCCCGCTCTTGGCGAGCTGAACTTTCTGAATCACCGCACTCATAACAGGGCGGTGTTCCTCTTCAATGGAGGCGCTATTGAGCACCTCCAGCAATCTATCCGGCGCCTCCGGTTGGACGGGGGCTGCCGGCGTCACGGTCTTGCCCTTCTTGCGAAGGGGTCGCCCGCCGGACTCCGGAGCCACTAGGGGCTCCGGCGCCGAGTCCGGTGCAAAGTCCGGGAGGTTGTCCTGCGACACCTCTGGGGCCTTCTCCTCCTGGTGGGTCCCTTCCCGGGATCCCACCTCGGCATCGTCCGCGTCATGAGGGGAGGAGGCGGTCGGAAGGGAATCCATATCCGACGCACCTAAGGACCTGCTCGACGAAGCGGGGAGATCATCCTTGGGCGGACTGCAGGGTTGTATGCGGCATTAGAAACACACTGGGTGGCGAAAAGGAAATCATAAAGTTACTCAGGAGCCCGGATACTTACGATCTCTCCAGGGGCTTGGTCCTTGGAGGCCAGTCCTCGTCGTCATCACTGGCGTTGGCAGAGTAGTCCGGGGGAAGGGTTCTTCCCTTCTTGGACCCTTCGGCCTCCCCCGTAGGGGAAGCCTTCCTTTTCTTCCCTCCCCCCGCTGGGGTAGAGGCTTTCTTCTTCTCCTCCTCGCCTTGGTGGGAGGAGTCGTCCTCGGAGTCATCATCCGATAACACCCGAAAACGGGAAATCTTTCGAGTACCCGTGGCCTTCTTCTTGGTCTTTTTCTCTGGCACCACATGGGGTGCCGGAGCTAGTAGCCCCGTTAGACGGGCGTCCGCTGGGTCCTCTGGCATTGGGGCCGGACAGATAGTCTGTTCGGCCTTCGCCAGCCAGTCCTGTCAAAGGAAAGGGGGAGTTTAGATCCCGCATAGAGTCAAACTATGGCAAACGAGCATTCTGTAAAGGATGAAATCACTTACCTCGTCAGCTGGACGCTGCGAGCTGAATCCGCGATCTTCGGTAGCGAATGCGGGAGCCTCGACGCCCTTGAACAGCACCTTCCAGACCTCTTCGTACGTAGTGTCGAAGAGCCTGCTCAGTGTCTGGTGCTGCGCCGGATCAAACTCCCACAAGTTGAAGCCCCGTCGTTGGCACGGGAGGATCCGGCGGACGAGCATGACCTGGACTACGTTGACAAGCTTGAGCTTCTTGTCCACCAGCTTCTGGACGCAGGCTTGGAGTCCGGTCAGCTCCTCCGAATCACCCCAGATCCGGCCACTCTCTTTCCAGGAGGTGAGCCGTGTGGGGATGCCAGATCTGAATTCGGGGGCCGCTGCCCATTCAGGGTCATGCGGCTCGGTGATATAGAACCACCTCGATTTCCACCCCTTAATGGTTTTCACGAAAGTGCCCTCGAGCCAAGTAACATGGGACATCCTGCCCACCATGGCGCCTCCGCACTCCGCTTGGCTGCCCTTCACAACCTTCGGCTTGACACTGAAGGTCTTGAGCCACAAGCCGAAGTGGGGTTGGATGCAGAGGAAGGCCTCACACACGACGATGAACGCCGAGATGTTGAGGATGAAATTCGGGGCTAGATCATGGAAATCTAGGCCGTAGTAGAACATGAGCCCCCGTACAAAGGGATGGAGTGGGAAGCCCAGTCCGCGGAGGAAATGGGGAAGAAATACTACCCTCTCATGGGGCCTAGGGGTGGGGATGAGCTCTCCCTCGTCGGGGAGCCGATGCGCGATATCGCTGGATAGATATCCGGCGCTCTGCAGCTTCTTGATCTGCTCCTCCGTAAGGGAGGAGGCTATCCACTTGCCTCCCGCTCCGGACATAGTTGGAGAAGGTCGAGGTGAGATGTGCGGACTTGGGCGCTGGAGCTCGAAGTTCGCGGGGGTGGATAAGCCAAGGAGGAAGAAGGCGCAGGTAAAAGGGTCGAATCTTTATCCCCTTATATGGGCGGACAAAAACATGTGTCCCCACCGGCCTGGTAAAACTCGCTTATCCCCCAAGCACCGCGATTAATGGCGCGGTTGGGTTACCCACGTCCGTATTGATGGGAATCCCGGAATAAGGGGAACACGATCTCTGCTTCGACAAGACGTGCCAAGGAAACTACTTTGCTAAACGCACTGAGGTGGTACAATAAAAACGATTCAAGTAAAGGCTTGGTTGTGGTGTGACGTCACGCCATGAAATACGTCAGAAGATTGAACTGGTGTAAATATTATTCTCTCTACAGTGGTATGTGGAACTTATTTTTGCAGAGCCGGACACTATCCTGGTGTTCACAATCTTCTATAAATTATTCGGAGGAGGAACCCGCCTTGCAATGCCGAAGACAATATGCGCGCCGGACTCGTCGTCATTGAAGCCTGGTTCAAGGGCTACTGAGGGAGTCCCGCACTAGGGGGTGTTCGGATAGCCGAACTATCATCATCGGCTGGACTCCAAGACTATGAAGATACAAGATTGAAGACTTCGTCCCATGTCTAGATGGGACTTTCCTTGGCGTGGAAGGCAAGCTTGGCGATACGGATATGTAGATCTCCTACCATTGTAACTGACTCTGTGTAACCCTAGCCCTCTCCGGTGTCTATATAAACCGGATGGCTTTAGTCCATAGGACGAACAACAATCATACCATAGGCTAGCTTCTAGGGTTTAGCCTCCTTGATCTCGTGGTAGATCTACTCTTGTAACCCACATCATCAATATTAATCAAGCAGGACGTAGGGTATTACCTCCATCAAGAGGGCCCGAACCTGGGTAAAAACATCGTGTCCCTCGTCTCCTATTACCATCCGCCTAGACGCACAGTTCGGGACCCCCTACCCGAGATCCGCCGGTTTTAACACCGACACCAGGGTCGGACTCCTCATCAGATTGCACGTTCGCCTCCTCAGAAGCAGACTCCTCCTCTGAATCCATTTCCTTGCCAACAAAAGCATGAGCCTTGCCAGATGAGCTCTTCTTATGAGATGAAGACCTTGATGAGGACTTGGAAGAAGACTTTGAAGATTTCTTCTTCTTCTTGTCATCAGAATCATATTCTTTGCTCTTCTTCTTCTTCTTCTTCTCGTTGTCCCACTGAGGACACTCAGAGATGTAGTGCCCAGGCTTCTTACACTTGTGACATGTTCTCTTCTTGTTTTCTTGAGTGGAAGCTTCATCATTTCTTGAATTGGATCGTGAAGACTTTCTGAAGCTCTTCTTCTTGGTGAACTTCTGGAACTTCTTCACAAGCATAGCAAGTTCCTTTCCAATCTCTTCAGGATCATCAGAACCGTTGTCAAATTCTTCTTCAGATGAGGAAATCACTTTTGCCTTCAAAGCGCGAGTTCGGCCATAGTTGGGGCCATAGATATCTCTTTTCTCAGAAAGCTGGAACTCATGTGTGTTGAGCCTCTCAAGTATATCAGACGGATCGAGAGTCTTGAAGTCAGGGCGTTCTTGTATCATGAGGGCTAGGGTGTCAAAGGAGCTGTCAAGAGATCTCAGTAGCGTCTTGACGATTTCATGCTTGGTAATCTCAGTGGCGCCGAGAGCCTGAAGCTCATTTGTGATGTCGGTGAGGCGATCAAACGTGAGCTGGACGTTTTCATTGTCGTTTCTCTTGAAGCGGTTGAAGAGGTTGCGAAGAACACTGATCCTTTGATCTCTCTGAGTTGAGACGCCTTCGTTGACCTTGGATAGCCAGTCCCAGACTAGCTTTGGCGTTTCCAGAGCACTCACACGGCCATACTGTCCTTTGGTCAGATGACCACAGATGATGTTCTTTGCAGTCGAGTCCGGTTGAATGAACTTCTTGACATCAGCAGGGGTGACACCTTCACCAGTTTTTGGAACGCCGTTCTTGACGACATACCAGAGGTCGACATCAATGGCTTCAAGATGCATGCGCATCTTATTCTTCCAGTAGGGATATTCAGTTCCATCGAACACGGGGCAAGCAGCGGAGACTTTGATTATCCCTGCAGTCGACATAGCTAAACTCCAGGTGGTTAAACCGAATCACACAGAACAAGGGAGTACCTTACTCTGATACCAATTGAACGTGCTAGTTATCGACTAGAGGGGGGGGGGTGAATAGGCAATTTTTATCAAAGTCTTAAAAACGTGGAAGTTTCGAAGACAGACAATAGAAATGACCTAATTGATATGCAGCGGAAGATAAACTACAACAAGCAAGCCATAGTCAAATATGCAATATTGAACGTACAAAGACTAATAGCAGCTAGGTAGTAAGGATCAGGATGGAAGATAGTATGAAGCCAATCAATGATAGTAGTCAAGCTATGAAGTCAAACAGATAAGACAAATAAGCAATGACTTCACGAAGACAAACTCAAAGTAAAGGAGGGAAGGGATAGAACCAGTCACTTATTGAAGACACAGGATTTGTTGGACCAGTTCCAGTTGCTGTGACAACTGTACGTCTGGTTAGGGAGGCTGAGATTCAACTCAGAAGACCGCGTCTTCACCTTATTCCCCTTGAGCTAAGGACACACAGTCCTCGCCCAATCACTCTGGTAAGTCTTCAAGGTAGACTTTCGAACCTTCACAGACTTCGTTCACCGACAATCCACAATGACTCTTGGATGCTCAGAACGCGACACCTAACCGGCTGGAGGATACACAGTCCTCAGGTGTAATAAGTGTTCAGGTCACACAGACAGAAAGACTTCAGTGATGCCTAACACTCTTTGGCTCTGGGTGTTTGGGCTTTGTCCTCGCAAGGATTTCTCTCTCAAAGGCTTCGAGGTGGGTTGCTCTAAAAACGACAAAAGCCGTAAACTAACTCTGAGAAGCCACCAATTTATGGTGTAGGGGGTGGGCTATTTATAGCCACAAGGCAACCCGACCTGATATGTCCGAAATGACCCTGGGTCACTAAGGAACTGACAGGTGTTCCAACGGTCAGATTTCGAACACACACGGCAACTTTACTTGGGCTACAAGCAAAGCTGACTCATCCAACTCTGGATAAGATTTGCTCTCATTGTCTTCGCTCGAAGACATAGGATTTGGGTTGAGCATCACTTCAGTCACTCTGACTTTGTTCACTTGGACCCCAGTTAACAGTACGGTGGTTCCTATGACTCAACAAAGAAGAAAAGGAAACAATGAAACAACTCAGTCTTCGCGCTCCATAGTCTTCACTCGATGTCTTCTCATGTCATAGTCTTCAGTGTGAGTATCTTCACACACCACCATTGTCTTCAATGTCTTCATACATTTTTAGGGTCATCTCCGGTAGGTAAACCGAATCAATGAGGGACACTACCTGCGTTATCCTGCAATTCTCACAAACACATTAGTCCCTCAACCAACTTTGTCGTCAATACTCCAAAACCAACTAGGGGTGGCACTAGATGCACTTACAATGGGGATTACAGAGTTGATCTACCACGAGATCAGATGAACTAAACCCTAAACTACTAGGACGACAATTGTTCTCTAGCCTCTACGGACTAAGTCCCCTGGTTTATATAGACACCAAGGGCATTAGGGTTACACATAGTCGGTTACAACAGGGGAACATGCATGTCGAATCTTCTATCTTGACTTGGAGTACACACCAAGGCACCAAAGGTCTCCCTTCCGGATACAATGTCGCTCTTTAGTTTGGTCCACCAGCAGCCATAGTGTGGCCGAACTGTCCGGCCCATGAGAGATAGGCCGGCATCCCGAGGACCCCCTAGTCCAGGACTCCCTCAGTAGCCCCCGAACTTGCCTTCAATGCTGGAGCTCATAACTGTCGATCGTCCTGCGCTCCCCAAAGTCTTCTGCTTGTAAGGCGAGTTCTCCATCTTCTCTCTGTTCAACTGATTATAACAATTAGGCTACCGACAACTTCTTAACCCATCAATTTGTAGCGGCCCCCCACCATTAACTTTGTCAAGGGCAACCCTCGATTTCTATGCGCCTGCCAGAAGGTGAGTAGGCTTGCGTCTTTTACGAGAACACCCTCATAGGACCAGAGAATACACATATAAAATAGGCCAAGGACGCATCGGGTGACCCATTCATCCCCAGGCATGAAATCCCATCCCGCTCAGAGAAACCTCAAGGCACATTGTCGTGGTGATCTCACGGCAGATGCCATGGGATGGCTAAAAGAGGGGACAGGCACAAGGGCACCGATGGGCTCCAAAAGCGAGGTTGGTACGCGCAAGTGTGGGACACGAGACGTACCCAGGTTCGGGGCTCTCCGGAGAGATAACACCCCTAGTCCTGCCAAGTGTGGTTTATATGTAGTGGATACAAGCTTGCTCCTTGAGCTGTTCTGAGGAGGAAGGAGGACTAGTCAGTGCATAGGCAGCTCCTTCCCCATGTGTATGTGTGTGTTCTACTAGATTCTAGCCCTTTGCATGGGGGAACATCGGGGGGCCTTATAGGCTGCCCCCCCGGGGTTACAATGGTAACATTACATGGGCGCGGGGCCCCGGTGTCAGTGTCTAGGAGCCGACAGTGGGGGCCACCGGGTCTGCTGGATCCATCGAGAGAGGGTCTCGCCGGGTCCGTCGGGTGGGGGCCGTACCGGGGATGTCGGGCACGGGTACGGCCAGCTGCTGGGTACTGTTGGCATGCCTTGCAAGACATCACGGGACAGCAGCGCCGCCTTGCTACAGGGTTGCGCCCCCGAGATGCCGCCCTCCCTAAGCGGTGGCTTGGTCGGCACGACTACCGCGCCCGTCGGGGCCGATGCTAAGGAGGGAGCACTATAGCCATGCATACTTGTCGTTGGGGTTGACTTCTTGGGAACGGCCGGCATGCGCCAGTGGCACCTGGTGGGGTCGCGCTGGGGAACCGGCCGGGGGCGAGCCGGATTGAGGGGCGAGCGGGATTGACGGGTGTTGCTAGCCCCGATGTTTTTGAAAAGGACCGGGGTTCCATTGCCTGCCCGGGGGCCACCCCCCCGACAGTAGTCCCTGGAGCTGTGAAGGCTCGCCGGCTCCTAGCAGGAGGGCCTTTGCAGTTTCACCCCCCTGAGAAGGCGGCTGGGTTGATGAAGCTTGCGGCCACCGGGTCCCGGCAACACCCACTGTGTGCCTGCTTCCGGAAGCCGGATCGTGACACCCCGGTTGGGGCAGGAAACCGAGGCGTCCACCGAGCCTTGAAGGGGAAGGGACGCGCCTCCCGCGGCCCGACGTAGTACCACGTGGTGAACAGTGGCTGGTGAGGCTCTGCCAGGCCACGCGCGTGATGGAACTTATAGTGGCATGGGCCCCACCACGCCGCGCCCTCGGCCCGCGCGTGGGGGATTCATTGCGGCAGCGGCGGTCGATTGCGCTTCTCCGTGTAATTAAGTCGTGGGGCGAAACATGCCCGCACAATGCGGGAAAGTGGAAATGTGGGCACAACCGATCCCACTTTCCCACGTCTTGTTGTGGTTATAAAAACCGAGGGAGGGGCACGATGGAAAAGCCCTCACACGCTTCCCTTGTCTTGCTCTTCTCCTCCTTCTCCAAACCTCGAGCTCGCCCTCTGCCGCAGCGCTCCGCCGCCACTTTGCAGCACTCCGCCGCCACTTTGCGAAGCCCAGCGACCGCCCAACATCTTGCTTGCCGACATGTCCCATGCCCCCGACCATCTCTGCCGGTGGCAGGGACCAAGGGGTCCTGGGAGGGGTCCAAGACCATCGAGGAGGATATACAATACCTCCACGACACCAGGCGGCTGCTGCCACCGACAGAGGTGGCCGCGCATGTGGCAGGTGACAAGATTGTGCCGCGGCCGGAGGGACCGAGCGTGTGGTCTTCCTCACCCACTTCAAGCGCGGGTTCAGCCTCCCCGCGAGCAATGTCCTCTGCTCTTTCTTGGATATTTTTGGGCTGCACCCGCACCACTTGGGCGCAAACTGCATGCTGCAGCTCTCCGGCTTCATCACGTTGGGCGAATGTTACCTGGGTGTAGAGCCGGACATAGATCTCTAGGTCTGCCTCTTATTCTTGAAGCTGCACGGGTCGTCGGCCGACATGATGTCTGCGTGCGGGGCCTCAGTTATCTCAGGCCGGTCACATGGGTCGTGCCCCAGAATGCCCTTGGAGGATTCTGCCAAGAAGTGGCAGGCTTCATTCTTCACGTGCGCAACCTGGCGCACGGACCGCATCAACCTGCCACCATTCGTTGACGTGTCGTCGCAGGCTAAGACGAAATGGAACTACTGCCCCAAGAACCCGCCGCAGAGGGTGCTGAACTTGTGGAGCCGAGTCGCCGAGATGGCGGCACGCGAGGGGCTCACAAGGACGGACCTCGTCACAGCCTTCATAGCGCGCTGGGTGCTACCGTTGCAGTGCCAGGTTCACATCATCGCCGAGATGGACGGCCAGCATGACTCCACCTGGATGTCAGCCCGGGAGCTGACGCGGTCGCAAGTCGCCGACCGAGTAAAAGCATCTCCAAGGCTGGATTGGTTGCGGACTGGTGCTACGGGAAGGCACCCTACCACCAAGAGAACCCGGCGCCAGCGGTGAGTCCATGGTCTCCATATTTTGCTATGACTAAGCTCCTCCTCCATCCTGATGCGACGAAGGAGATGCTGCTTCTCGCAGTTGAACAAACGCGTGACGGGGCAAAGGTGCGGGTCTTGGCGGGCGAGCGAGCCGGCTCGGCCGAAGGCAAGTCCACCGGTGAGAATGTGGAGCTGGCCGAAGCGCAGCCGGCGGGCGCTGAAGCCGGCGCGGCGCGCCACGCGGGTAAGTCTCCGAACCCAAACCTCTTGCAAGACTGCCTGGACAACGACAAGGAGAACCTAACGGGCATTGGCGGTGCAACGCTACTTTCGGGAGGGGACGACAGCATTGACCCCCCGAGGAAGTTGAAGAAGGCGGTCGAGGCTGGGTCGTCCCACGAGCCGGCAGCGGCAAGCCGGTCGCATGGGAAAGACGCGGCGCCGCCAAAGCTGACAAAAAACGCCAGGCAGAGGCGCCGCCTGCGCGCGGCAAGACGACTACAAAGATGGCGCGCTGAGCCACCCCGGTCGCGCCGTCAAGACAGGCCATCCCGAAAGCGATCGGGTAAGTTTCCTTTGCTGAATTATGCTTGCTGCTTGGTGATACGTCTCCAAAGTATCTATAATTTTTTTATTGTTCCATGCTCTTATATTACCCCTTTTGGATGTTTATGGGCTTTATTTTACACATTTATATCATTTTTGGGACTAACCTACTAACCGGAGGCCCAGCCCGTATTGCTGTTTTTTTGCCTATTTCAGTATTTCGAAGAAAAGGAATATCAAACGGGTCCAAACAGAATGAAACCTTCGGGAGCGTGATTTTTGGAACGAACGTGATCCAGAGGACTTGGAGTGCAAGTCAAGAAGCAGCCGAGGCTCCCACGAGATAGGAGGGCGCCCCCAGTAGGGCGCGTCCCCTTGTCTTGTGGGCCCCTCGGGCATCCACCGACGTACTTCTTCCTCCTATATAAGGCTACGTACCCCGAAAACATCTAGGGAGCAGACGAAACACAATTTCCACCACCGTAACCTTCTGTATCTGCGAGATCCCATCTTGGAGCCTTCGCCGGCGTTCTGTCGGAGGGGGAATCGACCACGGAGGGCCTCTACATCAACATCCTTGCCCCTCCGATGAGTTGTGAGTACTTTACCACAGACCTACGGGTCCATAGTTATTAGCTAGATGGATTCTTCTCTCTTTTTGGATCTAAATACAATGTTCTCCCCCTCTCTTGTGGAGATCTATTCAATGTAAACTCTTTTTGCGGTGTGTTTGTCGAGATCCAATGAATTGTGGGTTTATGATCAAGTTTATCTATGAATAATATTTGAATCTTCTCTGAATTCTTTTATGTATGATTGAGTTATCTTTGCAAGTCTCTTTGAATTATCAGTTTGGTTTGGCCTACTAGATTGATCTTTCTTGCCATGGGAGAAGTGCTTAGCTTTGGGTTCAATCTTGCGGTGTCCTTACCTAGTGACAGAAAGGGTTGCAAGGCACGTATTGTATTGTTGCCATCGAGGATAAAAAGATGGGGTTTATATCATATTGCATGAGTTTATCCCTCTACATCATGTCATCTTGCTTAAGGCGTTACTCTGTTCTTATGAACTTAATACTCTAGATGCAGGCAGAAGTCGGTCGATGTGTGGAGTAATAGTAGTAGATGCAGGCCGTGATGCCTATATACATGATCATGCCTAGATAATCTCATAATTATTCGCTTTTCTATCAAGTGCTCCACAGTAATATGTTCACCCATCGTAATACTTATGCTATCTTGAGAGAAGCCTCTAGTGAAACCTATGGCCCCCGGGTCTATCTCTTATCATATTTGCTTCCAATTTACTTTTATTTGCATCTTTACTTTTTGCATCTATATTATAAAATACCAAAAATATATTTATCTTATCATAGTATCTCTATCAGATCTCACTTTCACAAGTGGTCGTGAAGGGATTGACAACCCCTTTATCACGTTGGTTGTGAGTTCTCAGTTTGTTTGTGTAGGTGCGTGGGACTTTTGAGGAGCCTCCTACTTGATTGATACCTTGGTTCTCAAAAACTGAGGGAAATACTTACGCTACTATTGCTGCATCACCCTCTCCTCTTTGAGGAAAACCAACACAAGCTCAAGACGTAGCAAGAAGGATTTCTGGCGCCGTTGCCGGGGAGGTCTTCGCTCAAGTCAAGACATAACAAGTACCCATCACAAACCCATCTCCCTCGCATTTACATTATTTGCCATTTTCCTCTCGTTTTCCTATCCCCCACTTCACCCTTGCCGTTTTATTCGCCCTCTCTTTCCCAATCTCCTCCTCTCTTTTCGCTTGCTATTTTCTGTTTGCTTGTGTGTTGGATTACTTGTTTCCATGGCGCAAGATAATACCAAATTGTGTCATTTCTCGAATACCAATAATAATGATTTCCTTAGTACTCCGATTGCTCCTCTTAATGATGTTGAGTCTTGTGAAATCAATACTGCTTTGCTGAATCTTGTTATGAAAGATCAATTCGTCGGCCTTCCTAGTGAAGATGCTGCTACTCATCTAAACAAATTTGTTGATTTGTGTGATATGCAAAAGAAGAAAGATATGGATAACAATATTGTCAAATTGACGTTATTTCCGTTTCTCTTAGAGATCGTGCTAAAGTTTAGTTTTCATCTTTGCCTAAAAATAGTATTGATTCTTGGAACAAGTGCAAAGATGCTTTTATCTCTAAGTATTTTCCTCCCGCTAAGATTATCACTCTTAGGAATGATATTATGAATTTTAAACAACTTGATCATGAGCATGTTGCCCAATCTTGGGAAAGAATGAAATTGATGCTTCGTAATTGCCCTACTCATGGTTTGAATTTATGGATGATTATACAAAAAATTTATGCCGGTTTGAACTTTGCTTCTAGAAATCTCTTAGATTCACCCGCGGGAGGCACGTTTATGGAAATCACGTTAGGATATGCTACAAAACTTCTTGATAATATTATGGCTAATTATTCTCAATGGCACACCGAAAGGTCTTCTAGTAAATAAGTGCATGCTATAGAATAAATAAATGTTTTGAGTGGAAAGATGGATGAACTTATGAAATTGTTTGCTACTAAAAATACTACTCTTGATCCCAATGATATGCCTTTGTCTTCTTTGATTGAGAATAATAATGAATCTATGGATGTGAATTTTGTTGGTAGGAATAGTTTTGGAAACAATGCTTATAGAGGAAACTTTAATGCTAGACCGTTCCCTAGTAATTCCTCTAATAATTATGGAAATTCCTACAATAATTCTTATGGTAATTTTAATAAGATGCCCTCTGATTTTGAGAATAGTGTGAAAGAATTTATGATTTCTCAAAAGAATTTGAATGCTTTGCTTGAAGAAAAATTGCTCAAAGTTGATGATTTGGCTAGGAACCTTGATAGACTTTCGCTTGATGTTGATTCTCTTAAATTTAGATCTTCTCCTCCTAAGCATGATAACAACGAGTCTCTCAAAGTAATGAGAATTTCCATTGATGAGTGTAAGGAAAGAACCGCTAGATTGCGTGCTAAGAAAGATAGCTTTATAAAAGCGTGTTCTTCTAGTTTCCATGAAAAGAATGATGAAGATCTTAAAGTTATTGATGCGTCTCCTATTAGATCTATGTTTTGAAATATGAATTTTGATGATTATGGGACTGATGATGAATCAACTTTTCCTAGAAGGCGTCCCAAGAATTCGGAGTCTTTAGATCTTGATGCTAAATTTGGTAAAAGTGAGATTGGAAAGGTCACAACTTCAAATAACATTGAACCTACTATCTCGGATTTCAAGGAATTTGATTTTGATAATTGTTCTTTAAAAGGTTGTATTTCCTTGTTGCAATCCGTTGTTAATTCTCCTCATGCTTATAGTCAAAATAAAGCTTTTACCAAACATATCGTTGATGCTTTGTTGCAATCTTATGATGAAAAACTTAATTTGGAAGTTTTTATACCTAGAAAAATTAATGATGAATGGGAACCTACTATAAAGATTAGAATTAAAGATTATGAGTGTTTTGCTTTGTGTGATTTGGGTGCTAGTGTTTCCACAGTTCCGAAAACTTTATATGATATTCTAGGTTTCCATGATCTTGATGATTGCTCGTTAAATTTGCACCTTGCGGATTCCACCATTAAAAAGCCTATGTGAAGGATCAATGATGTTCTTATTGTTGCAAATAGAAATTTGGTGCCCGTAGATTTTATCGTTCTTGATATAGATTGCAATCTTTCTCGCCCTATTATTCTTGGTAGACCTTTCATTAGAACGATTGGCGCGATTATTGATATGAAGGAAGGGAATATTAGATTCCAATTTACATTAAAGAAAGGCATGGAGAACTTTCGAAGAAAGAAAGTCAAATTACCTTATGAATCTATCATGCGGGCTAATTATGAATCAAGTGCCAAAGATGGCACTACTTAGATCTATCTTTGCTTTTATGCCTAGCTAGGGGCGTTAAACGATAGCGCTAGTTGGGAGGCAACCCAATTTTTATTTATGTTTTTTTGTTTTTGCTCCTGTTTAGTAATAAATCTTGCATCTACTCTCTGTTTAGATGTGTTTTTATGCTTTAATTAGTGTTTGTGCCAAGTAGAACCTATAGGATAACCTATGATGATAGTTGATTTGATTCTGCTGAAAAACAGAAACTTTACACGCACGAATATAATTTTGTTAAATCATAGGAACGTGCTTTTGCGTTGATGCTTTTTGCTGATGTTCAATAGACAAATTTTCCAGGACTTCCTATTTTGGTAGGATTTTTAGAGTTCCAGAAGTTTGCGTTAGTTACAGAATGCTACAGACTGTTCTGTTTTTGACAGATTCTGTTTTTCCTGTGTTGTTTGCTTATTTTGATGCATCTATGGCTAGTAAAATAGTTTATAAACCATAGAGATGTTGTAATACAGTAGGTTTAACACATAAAGAAATAAAGAATGAGTTCATTGCAGTACCTTATGTGGTGGTTTTGTTTTCTTTCACTAACGGAGCTTATAAGATGTCCTGTTGAGTTTTGTGTTGTGAAGTTTTCAAGTTTTGGGTAAAGCTTTTATGGACTATGGAATAAGGAGCGGCAAGAGCCTAAGCTTGGGGATGCCCAAGGCACCCCAAGATACTCAAGGATAGCCAAAATCCTAAGCTTGGGGATGCCCTGGGAAGGCATCCCCTCTTTCGTCTTCGTTCATTGGTAACTTTACTTGGAGCTATATTTTTATTCGCCACATGATATGTGTTTTGCTTGGAGCGTCGTGTATTATATTAGTCTTTGATTTTTAGTTTACCACAATCATCCTTGCTGTACACACCTTTTGGGAGAAGCCTATTTGATTAGAATTTGCTAGAATACTCTATGTGCTTCACTTATATCTTTTGAGCTTGATAGTTTTTGCTCTAGTGCTTCACTTATATCTTTTAGAGCACGGTGGTGTCTTAATTTTGAAGAAATTTCTAGTCTCTCATGTTTCACTTATATCTTTTTGAGAGTCTTTTAGAACAACATGGTATTTGCTATGGTTGCAAAGTTGGTCTTAGAATGATGAACATCCAAGTTGGGTATAATAAAAACTATCATAGAAAAAGAATTGGATGCTATGATCAATTTGATGCTTGATAATTGTTTTGAGATATAAAGGTAGTAATGTTAGGGTCATGCTAGTGGGTAATTATGAAATTGAGAAATACTTTTGTTGAAGTTGGCAAGTCCCGTAGCATGCACGTATGCTAAAAGTTGTGTGACAAATTTGTTGCATGAGGTGCTCTTTTGATTGTCTTCCTTATGAGTGGCAGTCGGGGACAAGCGATGGTATTTTCCTACCAATCTATCCCTCTTGGGGCATGCGCAGTAGTACTTTGCTTCGAGGGTAAAGTAGACTTTTGCAATAAGTATATGAGTTCTTTTTTGACTAATGTGAGTCCATGGATATACGCACACTCATCCTTCTAGCCTTTATTATTACCGTGCAACTTTCGCCGATATCATAAACCCTTTATTTACCTTCCTCAAAACAGCCACCATACCTACCTATTATGGCATTTCCATAGCCATTCCGAGATATATTGCCATGCAACTTTCCACCGTTCCGTTTATTATGACACGTTCCATCATTGTCATATTGCTCTTTTGCATGATCATGTAGTTGACGTCGTATTTGTGGCAAGTCCACCTTCATAATTTTCATACATGTCGCTCTTGATTCATTGCATATCCCGGTACACCGGCGGAGGCATTCATATAGAGTCATATCTTGTTCTAGCTTTCAGTTCTAATTCTTGAGTTGTAAATCCATAAAAGTGTGATGATCTTCATTATTAGAGCATTGTCCTAGTCAGGAAAGGATGATGAAGGCTATGATTCCCCCACAAGTCGAGATGAGACTTCGGACTTTACAAAAAGAAAAAAAAAGAGAAAGGCCATAAAGAAAAAAAGGAAGGCCAAAGAAAAAAAAGAAAAAAAGAAAAAAGAAAAAGAAAAAAGAGAAAAGAAAAAAAATAAAATGAGAGAAAAAGAGAGAAGGGACAATGCTACTATCTCTTTTTCCACAATTGTGCTTCAAAGTAGTACCATGATCTTCATGATAGAGAGTCTCCTATGTTGTCACTTTCATTTACTAAGTGGGAATTTTTCATTCCTAAATCCTAAAAAGTGGTCGGGTGCTCGTTTGCTCGCGCGAGCACACACCCTGAGAGCCGTCCGATCGCAACACGCACGCGGGATCGTGACCCAGGGGTTTTTCTGTCGGAGAAGATTTGTCGGCTCGGCGTCCTTCTTACGACAACCATCAACCTGGGGAGGGCCCACCACTACACCCACTCCTCGGTGTTATTCCCCCAATCCCTTCTGCCCCGCACATCTCGCTCGGTCGTCGTGGGTTGCATCGCCGCCGCAGAAATTGGAGCGCCCTCCAGCTGCTGCACAGGTGCGGGTGGTGGTTGAGCGCGCGCGCGGGGCGGAGGCGCGAGAGGCTGTGGTGGTGCGCGCGGGGACTTCAGAAGAGAGGCGGAGCGGGTGAAGGTCGCAGCGGTGCTCTGTCTCCAGTCCGCCAAGGGGTGCGGGGTGAAGGTCGCCGGCGATGCTGCGTTTCCGGCGAGGGGACTTGCCACGGAGTTTCTGAGGTAAGAATCACATTGTTCCCCGTCCTTTTTTCACGATTCCATTTCTGCTCGGGGATAGGGGTGGCCCTAGTTTGTTGATGCGTTTAGGACTCATGGGCACAGGGAGGGGGAGAGGTGATCATGCTCGCAGAGAGGGGATGCCCTAGTTCATTGCTGTCCCTTCCCAAACATTTTTCCGAGCCCAGTGGGCGGATCCGTTGTGTGCATCTCGTGTTAATTTAGTCAAATCGAGTATGTGATTTGCCTGAGATTTGTGTAGGAGTTGCGTGACTCATGTCTATTTTTCATGTTAATTCAGTTGCTTGGAGATTTGGGAATTTTGCCTGAGATTTGTGTAGGAGTTGCCTGGCTCATGTTAATTTGAGTTGCTATGAGATTGTGTAGATTTTTTGTTGTTGGTGGGATTGATGAGTTGCTTCAAGTTTGTTAGGGGTTTCCTAACTACGTTAATTGAGTTGCCGAATCTAGAGAGGCTGGGGAGTTTGGGGAGTCTTCGGACAAGAGTGCCCATGTTAATTTGAGTTGCCAATATGATGTGGATTTTTGGCAGGTTAATTCATGTTGTGTGAGGTTATTTTTTTGGTGTAGAAATTTGCCATAAGTCAATATATGAGTTGCCTTGACTTTGTGATCCATAATTCATGGTAATTCATATTGTGTTTGCTAAAGTGTTCAGTACCAGGGGGTGGGGTGTGGGTGTCTGGTCTGTTTTGTCACTTTTTTATTTGTTGCTTAAGTCATTTTTAGATTTTGGGATTGAGGTAGGATGGCACATCAGCAAGCTCTAGCAAGTTTTTGAGCCATGAAACAGACAAATATAGTGCTATAAGCAGACAAGTTTTCATCAAGTAGAAGAAATTGTATATGTGGCTAATAATTTTTATATATTTTTCATTTCCCTGATATCCTTTTGTGTTTTTGCAGCAACAACAATGTCTGAGACAAGCAAAAAAAAGTAACGGTCAGGTCGCACAAGCAACCCAACAGGGTGTAGATGAAATAGAGGTAACCGGTTTTTCTCGGGCTGAAATAAAACAGGTGGCAGGGGTGGCACAGGGGCGGTGTTGTTCCTTTTTTACTAGTGTTTTTTCAAGATGAATATGGGGGTGGGACGGGGCGGTGGTGTTTTCATGTTCGAGTTATGCGACTATATTTTACTAAGCAAACAAGCATCATTTTTTTCAGCGCAGGTACGCCCACCGCAGCAACAAAACACGCTGGTAATTGTCTACAAGTGTATGCGCACTAAAGAGATCATCTATCGCGGGAAGCACCCATCAGACATAGATAGTAATACCAGTGCACCAGGTGCTGATTTAGAAGGCAAGGATATCATGCAAGAGGAGGAATCGAAGCCAAAACAGCGGAGGACAGGCGAAAACAAGGTAAATATGCGTGCACTTAGTAGTTTCCACCACCCCTTTTTTTTGCTAAGGCTGGATGCTCATGAGTTTTCCAAGTTATGTATCATGTGATGTGAATGCATGACAACTTAGTAAAAAAAATCTCGAAAGCATCACGCGTAAGCAAGTTCAGTATTGGAGGCCTCGGATGAGTGCTGTTTTTGTTATTTTTTGGTGCGCATTGGAAGGCTATTTGCCTGGTTTTTTGGTTTTACTTGCTTGGAATTGGTATGTGAGTTGCCAGTATCCGAGAGACGATATCCAGAAAGTCATCTGAATGCACTCTTTTTCGTTTTGTGTAGTAGGAACTAATGGATGGATCAAGCAAAAAGGGCATTCAAGAAGATCATCATGCAGTTAATCGTGATGCTGATCCCTCGCATGCTATTGAATATCATCAAGAGGTGTGTCAGAAAAAAGATTCAATAAACTTGTTGTGTGTTCTTTTAACTCCTTGCGTGTTCTTTTTGCAAGGCTAGAGAAGCACACCCTTTATTGGGTACCAACATCGGGGAAGAAAGGAGATTGCTCCCCGTGGCAAATGTCCGCTAGACATCAACAACAATCCGAGTGTTTCCACAGATGGTGATGAAAATGTTGAGAAAAACACTGTTGTGGAACAACCACCAAAATCAAAACGTCAAAAGACCGGATCTAACAAGGTAATACACAATCGCTTCACTTTTGATCAACATTTGCCCAAGTTCTGCTGTCAAGTTGCCTAACTGTCCAGGAAATACACATGTTTCATCTGTTGTTGTATTTTTCTTCTAGGATAAGAGAAATAGGGCATCGCCTGCAAGGCTTTTCAAGCTGAATAAACTTCTTGTACCTGTTCAACAAGGCCAAGCTCAAGTCACTTTCAGTCAATTTCTGACACCAGGTACCATAAATCCATCTCTATATGAAAACAGTTGTTGCATAGTAGTAATCCTTTCTTGCCTAACATTATTTTTCTTCAACCAGCTTTTTTTACATTCATTCCTTTCTTGCTTAATCATGACATGTAAGTTGCCTAAACATATCACCAAAGTTGCCGAAAACACATGAAAATTTGCTTCAGAAGAATACCCATGCCAGTTTCATGTTTGATTCACAATACTACTGAATTTGCACAAAACAAGCCCTAAAAATTTGCCTGCCATTGTTTTCTTGCAAGCAGTTTTTTTACACATCATTTTCGTCCTTTGCTTAAACATAACATGTATGTTGCCTAAAACATAGCACTTAACTGGCTAAAAACATCTGGAGTTTTGCTTCATAATAACCATACCGGTATTTCTTGCTTCACATTTGTCCTAATTTTGCCCAAACAAACCCTCAAACTTGCCTACCATTATTTTCCTTCAACCAGCCCTTTTTTACATTGACTCCCCACCCTTTTTGCTTAATCTTAACATGTAAGTTGCCTAACCATAACACTTAACTTCCTTAAAACAACCAGTCATTGCATAACACTCCTGGATTTGTCCAAATAGGGCTTGAAGCTTGCCAAAACATCTACACACACACACACCTTGCTTACGATCTATAGTTGCTCAAAACAGGCCAAGCAAGTTGCTTTACCAGTAAACATACTTGTGTTTCTACCAACTTATTAAGCAGAACAACAAACCCATCAAAGCAATTAGGCAAAAAATCTAACATTTGCTGCAATTAACAGCACCTGTGCAACTTTGTATTTCTGTTTTTTCATCCATTACAATGCTCTTACACATTTTTTTTCAAACTACAGCCTTATACAGATCATGGGGAAAGAGAAAGGGAGGCGTGTGTTTTTCATTAACCCAGGGGACAGGGATGAAAGAAGCACACAACCATGGGGAAAAGTGAAAGCTAAATCTGACCTTTTTCTGTGCTTCTTCTACCCTTAGTCAATATGAATTGCCTGGAGAACAAATCCTAAACCAACCACCATTGGAGGATTGTGGAGAGTTTTCTGGATCTGGGAGTTGTCCCTTTGTGGCTTGGGAGAGAGAAGAAGATTGGCTGGGCGATTTGGTGGGGAGAAAAGGAGACGCCCAGGGGGGTGGAGGAGGGAAACACGTGGGGGAGGGAGGATCAGGTGAGTTCCGCGGCTCGATGGTTGGGTGCAAGGAATCGGGAGCGGGGGCCAGGTACTTTCCTATTCTGGATAGGAGGGAGAGAAAATTACTATTTTGGGAGGGCTGCCAGGGAACGCTAGGGAGCAGCCGGCTGCTCCCTAGACACGTCCTTTTTCATTATAGAACTTGGCTTGTATATTCCAATGAGGGGCTT
Source organism: Triticum dicoccoides (assembly GCF_002162155.2). Classification (NCBI taxonomy): domain Eukaryota; kingdom Viridiplantae; phylum Streptophyta; class Magnoliopsida; order Poales; family Poaceae; genus Triticum; species Triticum dicoccoides. The sequence goes on from NC_041393.1 coordinate 483,433,324, forward strand.
CCTCAAAATGCCCTAGGTCTTCGTGAGCAAGCAAGTTGGATGCACGCCCACTTAGTTTCTTTTGTTGAGCTTTCATATATTTATACCTCTAGTGCATCCGTTGCATGGAAATCCCTACTCACTCACATTGATATCTATTAATGGGCATCTCCATATAGCCCGTTAATACGCTTAGTTGATGTGAGACTATCTTCTCCCTTTTTGTCCTCTCAACCACCACCATATACCACCATAGTGCTATGTCCATGGCTTGCGCTCATGTATTGCATAAGAGTTGAAAAAGCTGAAGTGTGTTAAAAAGTATGAAACAATTGCTCGGCTCCTCATCGGGGTTGTGCATGATGGGAGTATTTTGTGTAATGAAAATGAAGCATGGCCTAACTATATGATTTTGTAGGGATAAGCTTTCTTTGGCTATGCTATTTTGATAGGACATGATTATTTGTTAGTATGCTTTGAAGCATTATTATTTTTATGTTTTATAAGCTTTTATTTTGAATCAATTGGATCTGAACATTCATGCCACAATAAAGAAAATTACATTGAGAATTATGCTAGGTAGCATTCCACATCAAAAATTTCTTTTTTATCATTTACCTACTCGAGGACGAGCAGGAATTAAGCTTGGGGATGCTTGATACGTCTCCAACGTATCTACTCCCTCCGTCCCTAAATTCTTGTCTTAGATTTACCTAGATATGGATGAATCTAACACTAAAATGTGAATAGATACATCCTTATGTAGACAAATTTAAGACAAGAATTTTGGGACGGAGGGAGTATAATTTTTGATTGTTCCATGCTATTATATTACCCCTTTTGGATGTTTATGGGCTTTATTTTACACATTTATATCATTTTTGGGACTAACCTACTAACCGGAGGCCCAACCCATATTGCTGTTTTTTTTGCCTATTTCACTATTTCGAAGAAAAGGAATATCAAACGGAGTCCAAACGGAATGAAACCTTCGGGAGCGTGATTTTTGGAACGAACGTGATCCAGAGGACTTGGAGTGCAAGTCAAGAAGCAGCCGAGGCTCCCACGAGATAGGAGGGCGTGCCCCCCCTGTAGGGCGCGCCCCCTGCCTCGTGGGCCCCTCGGGCGTCCACCGACGTACTTCCTCCTATATAAGCCTACGTACCCTGAAAACATCTAGGGAGCAGACGAAACACAATTTCCACCACCGTAACCTTCTGTATCCGCGAGATCCCATCTTGGAGCCTTCGCCGGTGTTCTGCCGGAGGGGGAATCGACCACGGAGGGCCTCTACATCAACATCCTTGCCCCTCCGATGATTTGTGAGTAGTTTACCACAGACCTACGGGTCTATACTTATTAGCTAGATGACTTCTTCTCTCTTTTTGGATCTCAATACAATGTTCTCCCTCTCTCTTGTGGAGATCTATTCGATGTAAACTCTTTTTGCGGTGTGTTTGTCGAGATCCGATGAATTGTGGGTTTATGATCAAGTTTATCTATAAATAATATTTGAATCTTCTCTGAATTCTTTTATGTATGATTGAGTTATCTTTGCAAGTCTCTTCGAATTATCAGTTTGGTTTGGCCTACTAGATTGATCTTTCTTGCCATGGGAGAAGTGCTTAGCTTTGGGTTTAATCTTGCGGTGTCCTTACCCAGTGACAGAAAGGGTTGCAAGGCACGTATTGTATTGTTGCCATCGAGGATAAAAAGATGGGGTTTATATCATATTGCATGAGTTTATCCCTCTACATCATGTCATCTTGCTTAAGGCGTTACTCTGTTCTTATGAACTTAATACTCTAGATGCAGGAAGGAGTCGGTCGATGTGTGGAGTAATAGTAGTAGATGCAAGCAGGAGTCGGTCTACTTGTTATGGACGTGATGCCTATATACATGGTCATGCCTAGATAATCTCATAATTATTCGCTTTTCTATCAATTGCTCGACAGTAATTTGTTCACCCACCGTAATACTTATGCTATCTCGAGAGAAGCCTCTAGTGAAACCTATGGCCCCTGGGTCTATATCTTATCATATTTGCTTCCAATTTACTTTTATTTGCATCTTTACTTTTTGCATCTATATTATAAAATACCAAAAATATATTTATCTTATCATACTATCTCTATCAGATCTCACTTCCGCAAGTGGTCGTGAAGGGATTGACAACCCCTTTATCGCGTTAGTTGCGAGTTCTCAGTTTGTTTGTGTAGGTGCGTGGGACTTTTGAGGAGCCTCCTACTGGATTGTTACCTTGGTTCTCAAAAACTGAGGGAAATACTTACACTATATTGTTGCATCACCCTCTCCTCTTCGAGGAAAACCAACGCAAGCTCAAGACGTAGCACTTGGTTGCATTCTTCTCATGCCATCTTCGTGATGCGCAGGACGCCCCTTGACTTGGCGCTGGCGGCCACGGCGGCCATGTCCAGAGGCGACTTTGTGTTCTGAAATACCCCGAGCAGCACCATCGACCGGGTGGAGAATTCTCCCGAGAAGGACCTCGGTCTGGGCCTGGAAAACGCAGAGCACTGCGCCTGGCATGACCGGAACAAGACCATTGAGGAGGAGGCGGCAAGGGAGGCCTCGGCCCAGGCATGGGCGGGGGCCGCTGATGTGAGGGGGCATGCTACCGTGGACCAGGCCTGGTCGGAGATGGTGGAGGGCATGGCACCGGCTGAGACCGTCGTCGAGCCCCAGGTAGATAAGGGGCGCGAACCGGACAGGCGGGTGGAGGTGGCCATCGACAACCTGGAGGTTGTGGAAATGTTTGTAGACACCCCGCCCCGGAACGATGTGGCGAACGGGCGGAGGTCGAAGGAGAGGGGCGTACGGAGGACGCCGCCCCGGACGGAGCGTCATAGGCGACGCCGACTAGAGCGCCGGGGTCGATGCCGACCGCAGAGGAGTTGGCGGGAGGCGAGCACGCCTTGGTGATCAAGCTGCCGCAAGGAGCGCCAGGGAGCATCCCTGCTGCTGGGTCGCAGTAGCCCCGAGCCAGAGCCGGCGAGGCCATGGTTGGGAAGTGCGCCCAGGAGGAGGCGGCGATGGACACCATGTGCCGACATCTTCGTGGACACGAGGGTCGGCTACACGCCTTCGTCCAAAGCGAGCTGGAGGGGACGCGGGAGTTGGAACGCTCCATGGTGGTAAGTTCTTCCTTTCTTGGTCTGGCTTGCGGGTGATCAGCTGGGGCACGCCAGCGCTCCCACTGGGTGTAGCCTCCGAGATTCGGGCCAACTATGAAGGAGTTTGGTCGAATATTAAAGTATTTTTGTGGGTTTTGCTAACCCTTGCTTTCCTGCAGCATCTGGATGGCCTCCGAGTCGGCATTCACAACCGGCTCTGGAGAAGCACCGCGAGGTCAAGGCGCGGCTTGACGTCAAGGAGGAGGAGCTCCATCTTGCCAAGGTATGCCTTGCATACTTTAAGCAGGGGCACGCCAGCGCACCCACTGGGTGTAGCCCCCGAGATTCGGGCCAACTACGGAGCAGTTGGGTCGAATCTTAAGGTATTTTTCTCTTTTTCGGCATCTAACTTGAAGTTTTGCCACGCAACCACCGCAGGCGAGGTGCCGGACCTCCAAACCCATTTGGCCGAAACCAGCCAGCAGCGCGACTAGGTGGCCGGTGAAAACAACCAGCTCCAGGTCGAGGTAGAGTGGCTGAAGGCGGAAGCCGCCAAGGCGGCGGAGGCCCACTAGGTGGAGCTCATCCGGCTGAAGGATGAGCATGACAAGGTGGCCACCGTGAAGGATGACAAGCTGAGGACGGTCGTCGAGAAGCGCGCCGAGCTTGAGAAGGCGCTAGAGGCCCGTGGCCATGCATGGGACCTGGAGCGGAACAGTATGTTGTGCGAGGCGAAACATCTGGATGAGCTCCTCCTCGGTAAGTACTTCCCTGTTTGTTATGCCGGGCTACGAGCCGGCCGAACCTTTTGCATAGCTGACTGTTTCTCCTCTTCATGAGCTAGAGTACTTCCCGGAGACGCGGGATATGGCGGACGCAGCCGTGCACGCACACCGGACAATCCAGTCGGATGCGGGCGTCATGATTGCCCCGTACACCGCCTGGTCCTTCTCGAAGATCATGCTCGTCGCTGAGACCTGCCTGAAGGTCCTGGACAAGTAAACATCGAGTTGTCTGCATCCGGGTTGGGTATGGTGGCTGCTCTCTGGCCGGGTGCGGTGGCGCCCAACAGCTTTACGTGGCTGGTGCATTGGCTGGAGGCCGGCCCGGCATGGCTCCACGCTTGGCGGGTCTCCGCGGCCCATGTCGGCGCAGATCTGGCGCTGCGCTTCGTCATGTCCTGGTACCCGACTCTGAGCCTGAACCAGCTGGGGGCCCAGCGGGCCGGCGCGGAGGCCCACTTGGAGACGCAGGCGCGCTGGATCACCGGCGAGCCAGCTATCTTGCCTCGTTCGCCTTACACGACGAGTTCCAAGTGGAGCGGATGGAGGACGGCGGGGAGCTTCCGCCCGACAACTTCAGCCTAACGCTTGACGACCCGACCAGTAGCTCCGAGGAGACGGATGCCTACACGGACGATGAGGCCGGGCTGGACAACACCGACATCTTGGTGGGCCCGAAGGCCGTCATGAAGGAGCCGGTGAGAGTGCAACCCGTCATGGCTACGGCCTGAGCTCGTCCTGCCTTTTTCATCCTTTTGAACTTTATTAAGCGACAAGTCCACCCACTGCGGGTGTAAAGAAATGTAATGAACTCCGGCCATGGGCCTTTTGTACTTTTGCAGGTGTTTGCACTTCTGCTTTCTGTCCTTAGGCTTTTTCTTGCCTGCCCCTTCTTTGGGCTTCCCTCCCACTAGTAGAACATCCGAGTTCCGGTCTGTGACAATGAGTTCAGCCTTGGGAAGGAGTACACAATACTTAGGCTTTTTCAAAAGTTGAGCGCGAGCGAAACACCCACTGGGCCGCCTAGCGTCAAACAGCAAAGCCGGCTGGCATGCAACCGGTCGTGCGGCAACTTAGTGCGGTGATGCCAGATGGACCGATCCAGCCGATCCAACTTAGCAGATCTCTGCGTGCCGGTGTGTTTGACCCTTGGTTCTTGCCAGCCAAACAGCCGAAGCCGGACTATGGCTTAGGGCAATGGAGAGGGCCTTGGCGACTCGGACACGCCAAAATGGAGTAAGGGGATGGGGGGATGTGGTCAAGCCGGCTAGCCCCCTATCCCCCGAGCCGGAAGAACCGACTCGGAGGTAGGGGTAAAAATCATAGGGGTGTGCTAGATACAACATTTGATAGGAAAGGTAGCCCCCGAGTGTCTCTCGGGGGTCCCAGTGTTTCTCATTGAACTTCAAAAGGTAGTGATACATACGTGCATACAACTAACTGTAAAATGGGCGCTGGAGCTCTTCATTCCAAGGCTGGCTTGTCTATTCACCGACCGTGTCTCTCTTGCGCTTGTCCGGCTTGCATGCGTCAATGAGGTAGTATGCGTTGCAGTAGGGCCTTGCCGACGATAAAGGGGCCCTCCCAAGGGGAGGCCAACTTGTGCTGGCCGGCTTGCTGATGGACGAGCCAAAGTACGAGGTCGCCCTTGCGAAATGTGATGGGCTTGATCTTCTTGTCGTGGTAGTGCCTCATGCTCTGCTGGTAGATGGCTGGTCGGCTTGAGGTCCAGTAGGCATGCCTCCTCGAGTAGGTCGACGCCATTTTCACGGGCTTCCTTGAATTCTGCTTCCATGTACATTGTGACTCATGGTGAGTCGAACTCGATGTCGGTTGGGATGACTGCTTCTGCTCTATAGACAAGGAAGAACGGGGTGAACGCGATCGACCAATTCGGCATTGTTGGAGACTCCGGAGGACGGCCGACAACTCATTGAGACAACTGCCGGGTGAGCGGACAAGGGGCTCGACAAGTCGTAGCTTGATGCCGGACAGGATCAGGCCGTTGGATTGAGGATGAGTGATAGAGGCGAAGTCAAGCCAGATGCCGGAGACGGAGCAGTACTGCGCCAGCGCGGCCTTGGCAAAGTTGTCCGTAATGATGCTGTGTGGGACGCCATAGCGACCGCGATGTCCTTGATGAACCGGACGACCTTCGACCCATCCAGTTTCTTGATCGGTCGTGCCTCGATCCACTTAGTAAACTTGTTGACTGCTACCATCAAGTGTGTCATACCGCCTCAAGCGGTCTTAAAGGGCCCCACCATCACTACAAAAAAATACACTTCCATGATGATACGTGTTTGTCACAGTAGGTCACGTTTTCTGTCATGCATGTACATCCATGATGATTTTATGACAGAATCAAGATAGTCATATCTATGCTGACGTAGAAGTGTTCCATGACATTACCAAAATTATCATCACGGAAGTGTCCACTTCCATGACGACAAATCGCGCGTCACAGAAGTGCTTTCGTCAAGGGTGACCGACACGTGGCATCCACCATAACGGAATGCCGTTAAGCTATCGGGTCCGGTTTTGGATCCGATAACCCATTAACAGCCCCGACAAATGGGGATTTTCCACGTGTAAAATCATCATTGGCTGGAGGAAACACGTGTTGGCTCAGCGTTGGGGCAGATGTCATCCACTCATTGGACCCAAAGTGCCTATGATACGTTGACACGTGGCACGGCCCAACAGAGGCCCATTCATGTGAAAAGGCCGACCCGTTTGACTTGGCCATAAGGTGGCGGGCCGGCCCACGGCAAGCCTGTTAACGCCCTGTTCGCATATAGCCCATTTATAGCCCGGTAACCCAGAGCTGGCCTATCTGAATTAGGCCTAGTAGCGTCATTTGGGCCATCCAATATAATTCCAGCCCATTTTAACTTCCGTCCCATGTATGGCCCATGACGTCTTTCGGCCCATATGAGGCCCTTTGTAACTCTCAGCCCATTAATGGCCCGTGGTAAAACTGGCCCGTAATGAACAGTGTGTCACTTTATACCCATTAATGGCACATGGTGAAACTGGCCCGTAATGAACAATGTATCACTTTATACCCATCAACGGCCCATTATTCCGTTGGGCCATTTCCAGCCAATGTTATCTTTCGGCCTTCTCAAGGCCCATTTATTCTTGGGCTCATTTCCAGCATTCGTTTACTTACGACCCGTTACTGTCATTTTCTGCTTGTGGGCCAAATTCAGCCTGTGGTTACAGTCGGCCCGTTTGTGGCCTGTTAATACGTTGGGTCATTTACATAGCGTCATCAAATACAACCGATTAACAACGACCCGTTATGGTCGGCCCATGAACGTACTATTTCAACTCTAGCCCATTTACGGCCATAATGTGGTCTGTTATTGGCCCATGTTTGGCCAACGATCATACGGCCCGTCGAAGGCCCATTGATGATACGGCCCGTAGAAGGCCCATTGTGTCTACGACCCGTATAAGGCCCATTGTTTCTATGCCCCGTAGAAGGCCCATTGTTTCTACGGCCCATAGAAGGCCCATTGTTTCTACGACCCGTAGGAGGCCCATGTTAACTACAGTAAATATGTAGCCCATGGTTATTGTGGCCTAGTTTTAAAAAATAGATTATTGTGGGCACTAGCAAACCGCGGAAAAAGAACTGCACTGACTACAAGAAAACAAATAAACAAGACAATAAGGAAATAAATAAGCAAGCAACTTACGCTAGGCTATCATGGCTATTACACATATTACATCCACTATGCCTCAAAGTTTGCCACCAGTGCAAATATAGGGAACAAAGCAGCATATAAACGCCGCAACAAAACAAGTCCAGAACTGAAACCACTTCAGAAGAGCTCAAGAAACAATATCCTAGGTACCCATAATGCTAGCAAGATGCTTAGCAAGCTTATTAACTTTCTCTTGTTTGGCGCTTAAATCCTCCAGCACTTGCTGTTGCACCAGAAAGTATGCATCTGAATTCTACAGGGACTTCCTCAGTCCTTCGGCTTCCTGTCACATAACATCTGATCGATGTCTTTCAACTTGAAGTTGAGACTCAAGAAGCCGAACTGATTCAGGCAGCGAGTTCGAAGAGCTGGTGCCAGCAGTAGTAGCCAGTAACTCGAACACTACATCAAGACAGGACTTTGGGGTTGTCTCAGTGTCTTCAATATAGTTTTATCAGCTTTCTTGGAGACCAACAGGGATGTCTCACTATCTTGAACCTTATCTGCATTACTTCCTTTACCATTGCATAATGAGGTACTCTTCTCCAATATTTTATCTGCGTTCTAAAAGAGAAACAAACAAACACATCACAGGTTTACAATGTAGTATATGAAACTCATTTTGGTAAACCAGTTCAGTAGTAAGGTGGACAGGATAACAACATGAAACAAACATATATCTATGTAGTATGGTCACTGTATGGTCTATATCATTCTAGTTTATGTTGCCAAATCAAGATAGATACAGTTCGAATCATATCTATTTAAGACAAAGTAGCATAGACAGAATATAAGTGTTGGAAACTACACAACAATAACAACACTTGTAATGTGCATGGCATGAGAACATAACTGTTTACTCAATTGAAACTAAAATCAACATAGAGCAAGTTACAACAGCAAACACGTAAAGAAACAGGTTTAAAACATACCTGTTGCGCCATTGGAGTTTCAATTGCATCCTTCAAATTTGAAATTAGTTGGTATGAGTAAATACAGTGATGCAAGAGCAAAGTAGTATGAACCATAGCTACAGAACCTGACCTGACAACAATTCTTCTTCTGCTTTAAGTGTTGACTTGGGGTTCGGAGTGGTGGTCCTCGTGCTTTGGGCACTGTAGTTGCCTTACTAACTGCTCATATTTGGGTGCTCTGTGGTGGAGGCGGTGCTATTCAACGGGAACTGGGTTACTATCTGCTGGGGTTGGGGTTAGAAGGGGTGTAGCTGGTTCTCTGTCCAACTGGGTAGGGGTACAATCTGCGTGAGTCTGGGTTATGTGTGGTGGGTTTGGTTCTTGGGCAAGTACAACCGTGGTTCTATCTCCATCGATAGGTAGCACGATCGTTTTTGAAGACCGTGTTTTTACTCCCATAGATACTGCCATCACCCCCTCCAATTGAAATGACTGATAAACAAGAAAAGTAATTGAATGTACAGACATTGTAAGATAGACAGGTGCAATGGATAGTAGGGAAGAAAACAGGGCATGAAATAATTCACATTTATGTTGTCTAACCAAACAGAATAGCAGGACATAATTTCACATATATGATGGCTAATTAAACAGGATAGCATGACACAATTTCATATGTATGATGGCTAACTAAACATGATAGAATGACATACTTCAAAATATGATGACTATGTAAACAGGATGACATGATATAACTATACGATGTGTCTATTAAAGTGGTTGGCATGCCATAAATCACAAACATGCCGTCGATGGAAACATGATGGCATGATATAATTCACAGATAAAATGACATAATTCAAAATATGATGACTATGTAAACATGAGGAGATGATTTAACTATATTATGTCTTTAGAAAATGGGTTGGCATGCCATAATTCAGATACATGCTGTCTATGTAAACATCATGGCATGATATAATTCAAATATATGATTTATATACTAAGGAAGTGAGCAGAGGGCAATTCGCATATATGATGTGTCAATTAAGGAGATGTCATTCAATATCGTGTATATGATGTAAAAACTAAGCATTGCAATACAACATATGCATGATATGAGTAATATAACCCTACCAAGTTTGAGCATACACCTCAGGGGGATAATAGGACTGGTCATCTGCCTCTGAATCCTCCTCTGAAGAGCTATCTATAACCAGCAAGATATCCTCTTCAGCAGGTAGCATTGTCTGCTCTGAAGACCTTGTTTTCACTCCAGATTTCTCCATCACCAATTCAAATGGTTGATGCAGAGGAAGAGTAGTTGAATATACAAACATTGTCGACAAAAGCAATGAGAAATACAAAAAAAAGGACGGCATGCTATTATTCACATATATGACGCTTGGCTAAACAACATGGCATTACATAATTCACATATATAATGCCTTGCAACAAGATAGCATTGCATAATTCACATATATAATGTCTTGCAACAAGATGACATTGCATAATTCATATATATGGTAATTAGACACTAAACATGTGGCATTCACACAAAGCATGTCTAAACTAAGCAAATGACATATCAATGCAAGATACCATACACAGGATATGAGCAACATAACCCTGCCAAGTTAGAGCATGCACCTCGGGGGGGGGGGGGATATGACTGGTCATCTGTCTCTGAATCCTCCTCTGAGGAGCTATCTGTAACCAACAAGACATGCGCTTCATCAGATAGCATTGTCTGCTCTGAAGACCTTGTTTCCACTCCAAATTTTTCCATGACCGTGCCGAATGGCTGATGCACAGGAAGAGTAATTGAATGTACTAAAATTGTTGACAAATTTAACACGTAATAAAAAATGATGTCATGATATAATTCACATATAAGATGACTGGCTAACCAGGGTGGCATTGCAAAATTCACATATATGATGTTTGGCTAAACAAGATGGCATTGCATGATTCACATATACGATAAAGAAACTAAACATATGGCATTGACACAAAGCATGTCTAAACTAAGCAGATGACATCTTTGATGTATACAGTAAGCAATGCAAGGCACCATATGCATGATATTACCAACATCAGCATGCCAAGTTAGAGCGAAGACCTTATGGGGTAAATAGGAGTGGTCTTCTGCTTCTGAATCCCCCTTGGAACAGTTATCTTCCTCTTGATTACGATCCGAAATGCGTGGAGGGGGGACTGCCTTTGCGCCCACCATGGAGCAACGTCTGCATGAAATTTTATTGCCACACAAGGCTCGTCTCTTTTGCTCTACATGTTCAGTTCCATTGTGTACAATAACTGACATGCATAGGAATAAAACATAGTGAGATTATGTAAGGAGTGCATGCACAAATCCAGAGTGATGGTAGCAAACTGTGGATAGACCCAAAACCAATGATAGCAGGCAGATAATAGCTTTAGTTAAAAAATACAGATAATGGCTCCTCTAATGTTTGTTTGCACCCAACATGAAACTCATAGTAGACACCCGAGATTAACCAGATAGTAGACAGATAGTACTGATCGCTGCCCCAATATGTACCCCACAACCATTTAAAAACTCAAGTTTCAGCATAAGTTTGGACCTGACTCGGAGTCTAATAGGTGAACACGACGATAAAGTAGCATGTCATCATATTAAGTGATGCATAACGTAAGCACACACCGAAAAGTGCGACCTCTCTTGCGGACCCGTGTAGTCCTCAAGGTCATCTGCTCAGTTGATGATGGTAATGCAGTTGTCGTGGCTGCCGACGGCGAGGAAGAAGATCTGAGGTGGCGAAAGACAGTCTGGAGAGCGGATCCCTGCTGTGGTGAACCCTTCCGTCATTGGAGCAGTTGAGCTGGGGTGGAACACAGCCTCGCGGGAGCAGGACAAACCACACAAGGTTTTCTTTGACACATATCTGTAACAGAAGTAATTGTGTAAGGTCTTGTTTGAATTTGAGGATTCTAACAATGCATGGATAGGAAATAGACAGGAATAGGATAGGAATGCACGTGCAAAATAGAGAATTTAGAAACACAGGATTTCTGCCAATCTGGGTGTTTGGTTCACAAGAATTGGAAGATCACAGGATGCAAAGAAGCATGGTGAGGTTAAGTCAAACCACAAGAAAATGGTTATAATGCTATTATGCTACTATCTTAGTCTTGTGCTTCATGAATAGGAATTTGAAAAGGAGGACAAGTGAAAATTAAAATTCCTACAGTTTTTCTTTCAAGGAGACACTAAAGGAACAAATCCTACAGTTTTCCTTTGCTCCATTCCTTTGCACCAAATTCATGAAAAGTAGTACCATAGGAAACTTTCCAATTCCTATGTTTTCATTCACTTTTTCTTTCAAGCACTTGCGATTCTAGTAGGCAGGCTTAAGCAAGGAAAAGCCTACACTAAAAAATGTTTTTGTGCTACTTCTATTACTTTGGACCTAGGCCACTGCCCTACTAGCTCAACTCCCAGGGCCATCGACAAATGCACAACTCAAACGCGCAGAGATAAATAATGATGGCGTTCAAGAGAGTCCATCATGGATAGCTAAGTTGCTTGGTACCTCACTGCTTGTCATATAGTAGGATAAAATAATTGTATTTCCCGTTACTCCGTGTGCTTAGTGGACAATGTATATAACATGTAGAGTAAAAAAGAGATGCAACAAGTGTACAACCTCTTTGGCGAAGCCATGTCAATCTCAGCATGATTGGGTTGGCCGGTGAGGATGCTCCGGCTGACTTGGCTATTGGAGGAGGGGAAGAAGATCTTAGGCGTCTGGAGATGGAGCCCGAGGTACTGCTCCGCTGTGATGGAAGGTTTTGTCATTGGAGCAGCTCAGTTGAGTTGTACGATGCCGAGGCTGAAGCAGGACAAGAGAGACAATGTTAACCTGAGTGGAATTCTAATAGCATCTCCAATAGATGACGTAAAATACATAACCACAAAGTGCTAGATGTAAAATACATCAGCCGCTCATCTCTGAACTTAACTATCGAAACTGAATTTAACTGTCGAAACTAAACTTAACTGTCGAAACTGAATTTTGTTGTCGAAACTGAATTTTACTATCGAAACTAAACGTACTAGAGGTGAGGCTACACGTCAATCGACTGACTTTTTCATCTCTGGTCAGTCAATTTTGCAGCCATTGGATACGAAATCAAGGGCCTGCAGTTCATCTTCAACCTCCACCCCCTTGAGCCGCCAGCCACCACCGGCCAAACAGCCACCGCCCGCCGCCCACGGCCGGCGGTGCGCTGCCCTGCCCGCCCTGAATACACTCCCCACCGCCGGTCCGCCGCCGCCCCGGCCATCCCTCAAG
>NC_041393.1:483446576-483489547 GCF_002162155.2 Triticum dicoccoides
CTAAGATAGATAGTGGGGGTACCTGTCAGGCGAGCCCCCTCCCCACTGTGGCTGGTTCTTCCTTAACTCCGGCGAGCCCCCCCACCCCCTGAAAATTGACTGACCCAAAAGTTGATTCAGTCAACTGAAGTGTAGCTAAATCGGAGCAGCATCGCAAGCAAGAGCAAGAGCGAGAGCAGTAGCGTGAGCAAGAGCAAGAGCAGACCAGGCAGGAGACCGAGAGCAAGAGCAAAGCAGCATCACGAGTGAGAGCTAAAGCAGCAGCAACTCCTACTGATGTGGACTTCGCCGCCAAGGGAGTGACGCCATGGAGGAAGTGGCCGGCGATGCCTCCATGGATGGAGCCGCGCCGTGTCGGCTCGGGACCGAGCGCCGGCAGCACCGTGAGCTCGAATCAAGAAGAAAATGCAGCGATTAGTGTACAACCTCTTTGACGGCGCCGATTAGGCTACAGCTTCATCTGAGGAAACGGTGATGATGCTGCTCTTCTGGTGGTGCAGGTGAAGACGGCGGTGTGGGAATGGAGGTGGCACGAAAGACGAGGGGAATGTCGGGCATCTCCTTGGAGGTGGAGGACGGGGTGGCTGAACCAGCGGGATGACCAGATGGACGATGGATCCTCATCCGATATGGTGGATGAGGGATATTGAGGTGTTGCTGTGGACAACATTGTCGGGGAAGAGGCTCTGGCTGGGTGGCGGACGGAGGAGGGTGTGGGGCTTCGCGGGTTTTCGCGGACTCGGTGTACGAATTGGTGTGCGGATGGGATGGGAGTGGGAACCATGGCTTAGGGACACGCTTGTCTGAAATGTGGGGTAAGTTACGAAAGTACCCCCACCAATTTGAGGCGGTTCTTTCGGTTCAGGGGTATCACGGGCATTTCACGTGTCGGGATTTCACAGGAGGTGGGAGTTTTCGCGCGCGTTGTAATTTTGGAATAGCAAGGCGCGGGTTGAGATGAAGGAAGTTGTCGGAGCACAACGAGACAAAGATATATCTTAAATATTTCGGGGTAACAAGGCATGAGTTAAAGAGGCGGGAGTTTCACAGCATGATAGACAAAGATGCTAGCTTGAAATTTCGGCATAACACGGCGCGGCTTGAAATTTCGGGAGAACAAGCTTAACGTGTACCCAAAAAAACACAATTTAGACTAGTATGATATACTACGTACAATGTGTTTAACACGCACAACACACACATACACCATTTAGACTAGTAAGGTACACGTGCATTGCACGCATGAGATTTGGCAACCAAATTATGAATAAATACCACATTATAGCACGTAAGCTTTGAGTCATATATGCATGATGTAGATGTTCGTTTAATTCTTATAGTTCATTTCATTCAAAATCATCTAGTTTTTATAAGAAAGCTAATCTATTTTAAGATTCATGGAATTGTGCGTTGTAAGGCATAAAGTAAAAACAAATCATGTAGAAAAACATTTGGGCAATTCTGATACGTAAGATTCTAGAACAAAGAAGAAGTGCTTGTGTTTTGAGGTTTGTGCATTATGCTTAAGTTCAACCATAGAGTCTTCTAGATTGTACATGTGGCAAAATCTGGTGGAATCTAGATGATATCTGACAACCAGTAGTGCTCAAATTTGCCAGCTCTGCACCATCAGATTGGTCTCATCCAATGAACATCTTTCAAAGTTAAAGTTATCCGCACACTATATAAAATATATTATATATATAGGGGTATAGATATAGATATGTGATGCGAAAGCCACCCATCATCTCCTATTAGAATAGTGTGTCCATGCACGGATGCAATGTGGCCAAACAATGTCTGCCATCGGTATCTCAAATTCAAACCAGTCTGACCTTGTTCAATGTGTATACATTACAACATGCTCGTTTCCAAACCACACCGCGCAGATCTCCATTATATTCATGCATGCATGGGTTTCAAACATCATGATCTCTTATTCAAATATTTCAATTCAACTTTACATTGATTATGACCTCACCTAGTCTTTTACACCCACACATTCGTCTTCTCTTTATAATTGTACCACTAACTTTCTCTCGTGCATGCATGCACACACACTACCAATCGGCATTATCCATCGCACACATGCAATCTTTTTCTTGAGGTCGGTCTCCCATGAAGGCACACGGACACACATCCCCCTCTCCATCATATCGGGCATTCTTTATCTCTCATGTGCATGCGCAACGATCGATGTTCCTCTATGTGTGTGTGTATATAGCTAGGTCTTTCATAGTTTTCCACATAAACCGATCAATCTATATATCTAGTGAGGTCTCACCCTCTTTCCCACGTCCACATAGATCAATCTATACCTCTCTATATAGGATTACATATATAGCTAATACACCCACATTAATTATATATACAACGTCCCCCTCTCATCATCCATGCCTTCCGCTTCATCTCTCAGACGCGCGTACAATGGCGAAGACAGGGGGCAGCATGGGCCCTGCCCCCCCTAACATCACTATATATCGAGGCTAAGATGAATGTGATCGTTAGACAATTGCTGGTAAAAATGGTTTAAGTTGATGAATTGTCCCTCCTCGTAAAGGATTAGCAATGCTTGGCCTCCTAGCTCATGGGGCATTTTTCATGGCTCCGCCACTGCGTGCAACAGCGCACGTTCTCACCCCCTCTCTCTAAATATCGATATCGCATTGTGCACTCCTTCATAGTCTCCCTCCACTCGGCCCCTCGCACCATCTTCTAGCCCCCACCGGATTTTGCCACATGTACAATCTAGCAGACTCCATGGTTGAATTTAAGCATAATGCACAAATCTCAAAACAACAGTGGTTCTCCTTTGTTCTAGAATCTTCCTATCATAACTGCCCAAACTTTTTTCTCGTTAAATTGCCATTATTTGTTTTTACTTTATGCTTTACAATGCACAATTCCATGAATCATAAAATAGATTAAGGGCTTCTTTGATTCAAAGGATTCTTAAAGGAATTTTGGAGGATTCTAATCCTTAGGAATTTTTCCTATCTTGGTTGTTTGATTCGTAGGATTGTAAACCATAGGAATTTTTCCATATTATTCATTTGCACTAGATTTCATAGGAAACATCCCATCCACTCAAACCTCTTTGAAAGAATTCTGCGTTTTTTCTATGCACAATCAAACACTTGTACAATCCTGTAGGATTCAAGACGACATTCCACTCAAATCCCATTTTTTCCCTATTCCCGCATTTTGGAAATCCTACAAATCAAAGAGTCCCTAGGTTTTTTTATAAAAGCTAATTGATTTTGAATGAGATGAACTATAAGAATTAAATGAAGGTCTACATCAGGCATATATGACTCAGATCTTACATGCTATAGTGTGGTATTTATTCATAATTTGGTTGCAAAATCTAACACGTGCAATGCACATGTACCTTACTAGTACTTCGAGTATGTGCAGAACACAATGGCACGCTACATAGTGTCTCTCTTACAGTTCATGAAGCAACGTGGCACATGTGGAGGTGTTGTCGCGTCATCCTTGTGTGGATTGATCAAAGTGACGTGCTGCTGGTTCTAGAAGAATGTACTCGTCCTCCCTGAGCCACGCTGGCGGTACATGCACGAAGCGAAGATGTGCATGCACGCGACACACACACCCATTCCCTCGCACGCACACACGGGTACACGGGCGGACGCAATTTTGTACCAAGATCCACCCCATGTGATAATTTCACGCGTGTAAAGTCCTTCACTTCATTGATGGCCAACTAATACAGCGCATGCAAATTGAGTGGACGTGAGGAGAAAGAAATTACTACTCCACTGCGCACATGCGAGTAGTTAAATCATGGGTTGCTAGTAGTACTTCCATTGGTCTCCTTCATATTTTGTGCCAATTTTTGACAGTAACATAATAGTTACGCATCTAAGCAGTGTAGTCTACTTGAAATTTATGTTCCACTGAACTCATCGGGAGCCGTTTCGGGCTTCAACACCAAAACCCATCAATTTATCTTTACCTTGTTCCCATCACATTCGAAAGTACTAATGCTACAATTAAGTGCAAGCCTGCTCACACCTACTAGTACATACCAAACCTGAATGTGTTCCCACTATGCAGGTATTAGTACTAGTGCTAGTACTTAGGTTATAAAAAGGGGAACTACCTAACCAAAAATTACTCTACTTTTCCTCCTCATAAGTGCTTCTTCTTTGTCCATCCTTTCCATGGCCGGTGCGCAGAGCTCTAGGTCGAGAACTACTCGTAACAAGGGAGCGACAACCAAGGTTGCAGAAAAAAAAGAGGACTCGCCGCCACGCAGAGACCTCAAAAGATATCTCACGGGCAAGCAATGGCTCCCAGGAGCGCCCTAGCCGCGGAGGCGAACATATCGAGCTGGCGGCACTAGAGTCGTTATCCCTCGACGGCATGCCCGATCAGCTCAATAAGCACCTCAATAAGCAGAAGGAGTTCATCCATGGCTTGGTGGAGCTACTGAAGGAGAGCCTCGTCGACATGCCCGCTAAGCTCAATAAGCAGGGGGAGTTGACCACCGGCTTGGTGATGTTGCTGAAGAAGAGCATTGCCTCAGAGAAGAAGGCGACCAGCGAAATCCTGCAACTTCATGAGGACAAGGCGAAGCTCTGCCATGAGCTCGACCTGCTGAAGGAGAAGAATGCCGGCTGGAAGAAGCTGCATGAGAATAGTAGTTCCTCGATGAAGATGCTGCAGGCCCTCGTCATGGAACAGAAGGAGGAGTTGGCGAAGCTCCGCATCGAGCACCCGGCTGATGTCAAGGTACGTAATGCGGCCATGGAACAGATGATGAAGGCTCGCGTAGAGAAATCCCACGTCATGGACATAATCATTAAATCATTTGGGGTGATAATCTTCCTTCTTCTTTTGATCCAGTGTTTCTTCTTTTGCTTCAGGTGTTTCGCTGCACGTGTCACGTTCTCTGCGAGGCATGAATAGAACAATGCTAGCAATGAGATGACTAGCAAATTATATCATTTTTATCGCCATATGGCACTGGGCTGCCGTGTTTCGTGCTCCTCCATCGTAGTACTACTCCAGTGGAAAACTTGAGTATAGCGCACGGTTCTTTTCTCCTCCTCAAGTCGCCGACACATTTATACGAGCAGTCAAATCACAAGGCCCTGCCTTCCAGCAGTAATGAGCCGTCAAATCACAAAGGCCCTCGCCTCTCGTGAAAAGGACGAAGCTAGACTGCCCCGCCCTCTAGCCTTTTGAAAAGTGTATACATTTGTACAGTAGTAGTATCGATGGATTGCACCATGGAGAAAAACTAACAAGATGAAATTAAAGAAAAAAGGTGGTACATATAGAGAGCGCTCGCCGCCAAATTATGCATATAGTACTATTAAAGAAATAAAGAAATTAGCATACCTATTTAATTCTTGGGTTCTTATTATTTATGCCACTAGTTGTGTATCACTACTCAGTTTTGCCACTAGAAGTTACAACTACTCAAAAAATGCCATCGATCCGTGAGATGCCTGCTCAAAAATGCAATTAGATATCTAAAAAATGCCATCGTTAAGTTAGATGTTTGCTCAAAAATGCCATTAGACATTGTTATTTTCACGTAAAACCCGTTGACCATGTTACATGATAAAAATTAAGCCGATTCTCACAATGATAAGTTAATGGTGTCCAGCACAACACACCCCTCAAGTAAAACTAAGCACCCTGGAATTCTTTGACAAAACTAAGCACCCTGAAATTCTTTGACAATTAAACTGCTGGCTATATGATGTTGGCCAGATATATTGTATGTATATAATATGGAGAAATGAGTGGTAGTACTATACCAGCTAAAAGATGAAATGTAAGAAATATAAGGAGAAGAAACATAACATAGTTCTGCTGGGGGCTCAACACAACACACCCCTCAAATTAAATTAAGCACACCTGAAATTAAACTATGCAACTAATTCGGTAGACACTGCATTAGAACCATCATGAGCAACGACACTGCCACCTTACTCGGAGTCCTCGTCCACGTCCTCAACTTCGTCCTTGTCCTTCTTCCTCTTGGCCGATACTTCTTTGCTTGAACCGCAAACTTGGCTCTTGCTCTTCATCCAACCCTTGTAGATATTGAAACAAAGGTAGCCATCCATTGCAGCATAGTGGATGTGGTCTATATCTAGTAGCCGATTCTTCTGGAGGTCAAAGGGGTTTCCTACAACGAGGCCTATCCGACCCATGCCTCTTTTGTCGTTCATAGAGTCTACAGTAACGCATTTGACTAGGCCGCCCTTGAGGAAGTTCTTAAATTCCTCGCACTCATTGTCGGCATGGCATATGTGGTAAACCAAGCAAAAGTCATGCACGCAAACCTAGATCGTGGCCGGCTTCTTCTTCTCTTCCTCCTTTGGATCCTTCTCTTGTCCCAGGATTGTGGTGTACTCAACATCTAGCCCAGCGACCCACTCATCATTTGAGTTTCGTACATGCATCTGAAGCAAGCAAGGCATCCTTTCACCATCGCAGAAGAATGGGTGTAGATGATGTTGAACTCATCGCCGGTGATGGTTCTAACCTTGTAATCACCGCCGATCATGGAGATTTGGGACGCAATGGATTTGGGAGGAGGGTTAGGATTAGTGGAACTGTCGTAATGTGAAAGGACGGGACGACTAGGAGCGAACTGCCGTAATGTTAAAGGACGTCCGGCGACGAGTAGGAGCAAACTGCCAGCGGTTTTTTGATTGTAAAAATGTTGAGTGGGGCATGCGAACGGCAGGGTAGTGGCTTGCCTGTTGGATAAATGGATTCATGCACAGTGCTATGGGGGCCCAATTAGATGTCACGTCTACTCGACGCCCAATTAAATGGCTTTCGATGTCATGTCAAGGGTCGGGAAAATTACGGGTGATACGAAGCTTTCCATTCTCCCATGATACGGGCTTCCGAGAGCCCTTGGATCTGAGATCGAACGGTTTCATGGCATGATTCTAGACCTATGGGTGAATATCCTATCCTGGAGTGTTATTCTGCAAATTTTCAGCAACTTAGCATGCTACCGTTTGATCTCAGATCCAAGCGCTGCCAGCAGCCCGTATCATGGTCGCTCCTACCACGACCGTCGCCTCGCTCGCGCGGTCGCACCCTTGGAGATTTAACACGGTGCATTAGGCTATCTGATGTTGGCATGTCATACATAGTCAGCACTTAGTCACTCATACTACAACAAGGTTAGCTATGAGGTTGGCTATAAGAGTATTTTTTTACTTCTCTCTATCTCTTTCTCCATAGTATTTATTTCATTTGCCAAGGAGTGACCTCTTTCAATGAAATGGTGCTTAGATGAGGTGCTAAGGGCATTAAATGGCTTAGCAATCAAGTCCCCAATGCATAGGTGCTTAGTTTTTTGTTGCTAAGTTTGCTTCATTTAATTAAGTATAGACTCAAAATTGTCTTTTCACATAGGTACACGCGCTTAGCACCGTTTCTTCCTTCGGTCACCAATCTAGTCTCTCGCTTCTTAATTAACTTGCCACATCAGACTTTATGCCTATGTGGCAAGCTTAGCACCTGTAGGAGCAAGTAAGTACAATAGTGGGCTATAAGCCTGCTTTACATGGCATTTTTGCATATGTGGAGGAAAGAGGCAAGGAAAAAGTAGAGGAGTGGGCTCTCATGCAAGAGCCAGCCTCTACATGGTGGAGCATTGGGAGAGGCACCTGTATGGAGGTGGTCAGGATCGGGAGACTCACGTCGGTCATAGCACCGCAGTTAAAATGATAATGGCAAGTCAAATCACGGGGCCCCACCTGTCCAGCAGTAACTCGCTGTCAAATCACACAGCCCTACGTTTGCAATAGCCTACTCCCTCATCTTCTCGCGTCTCTGTCGAACCGACTAGCCAGAACTGCCCCGCCTACCGCGCAGGAAAAGCCCCTCCCTCGACTTTTAAATAGTACAGTATACTAATTTTGTATCCATGGATTGCGCCATGGAGCAAAGCCTCAAGAAAACTATGGTACACATGTACGGAGTATACAACACGCCCGTCGCATTCGCGTCGCACCCCAGACAATCGGTCGGTCTAGCATGCCGCTCTCTGAATGGAACGCGCGTCATATTGCGTTTGCACACACATGTGGGACCGCAATTGAGAACCGACCATAGGCACACTCCCCGGCCCCGCAAGTCGGGTGAGTTAATAGAAGAGAGAGACGAGCGATAGTACTACTAGAGAAGTGTTGTAGGAGTACATACGTTGGTACCTGGATGATCCCTGCAAGACACGGAAGATCAGCTCGTCCATCGATGTGACCAGACTCCAGCAGACACGCTTGGGTTGGCTATCGTCTACATATCGTGCAGGCTGTGTTGTACAGGGTTGTAGTTCTAGTGATAAATCTAAAAAAGGTTTCGTATCATCTCGCAAACTTAGGTGTCATGTGCTTCGGATCACTGCGAGGGTTAAACAGCACAACTAAGTTGGGCTAGTCATTGGGGGCCCATGCACGAAGACTACTCGGCTGCCATCTAGGTCAAGCCAGCTATGTTAATTAGGACATATATCGACGGACCCCTTTTCTACGAGTTTATCTTTAATTTGAGCTTTGATCCTTGTCTAGTTTGTCCGTTGGGATTCATCTTGTCTCCCTGGGGCTGTGAGGTTATGATTTCTTGTCATGTGGCATTTTTTCGTGTTATATGTTATAATCCAGTGCTTCAGATCAAAATCACGACAACTGCACCTCCGGGGCACGTGCATGAAGACTTCTTGACAGTCATTGCCGAGGTCAAGCCGGCTCCACTAGACAAAAAAAAAACTAGTACTCCACTATATAGGCAGGAGCCTCCGCGCTTGCTTGCTATTGTTTCTGTCTTCACACTGTCTCGTCCTCTCCAGATCTAAACACGACAGCGGTGGCCACACACTCTCTCTCTCTGCTCACCGCTGGTCACAGATCCAGCCAGATCCTCTCCGTCGAGGAAGGTGAGAAGGTGCAATGTTTATGCGGTCGTCCTCGGTGACGGCTCTTACCCACTACCACGCGTCCCGATCAGCGTGCCTTGCTGTTCTCTCCCAAGCATCGCTGGCGAGGGAGGGCCTCCCACCCCTTCTTCCTTGCTGCCGTAGGTGGGTAGATTCGGCCTCCCGTCGCCCACCTAGCTACATCCCAGTGACCCTCAGGTATAACTTCCTTTGAAACCGGCCTTGCTCTACTTCCCGAGCTCCTAACGTCGCTGCATTTGTATCTTTTACTATTTCTCAGGCCCCCTCGTAGATAGGATCGATCGGCTATTCGAAAACCACCTAATTTTTTTTTACTGTTAAGAGGTAAAACTAGTTCATGCACTCGAATCTAGTACTACTTGGTTCAAACAAGGAAGAAAGGGGGTGGGGACTGGGGGAAGATTTGTTACCTGAATCTAGGACTTGGTCGAAAGAGGAAATAATGGGGGCAAAAAATAGCAGAGACTGGCTATTCAACTGGTCTCTAGGTCTAATAGGGAAATAAAGGGAACGCAGTACAAACTCAATATAAACCCGATCTATTGGTTGAAAAAGGAAAGAAAGTGGGGACTGGGGGACAAGTCAACAGAGTAAGTCCAGCACTAGGTTTGCTAGCCTCACAAAGTATAAGGTGGCTATATACCGAACAAAAATGAGACCAACCCAGATATCCTCTTCTAATGTTTGTTGCCCCGAGCCACTCTTATGTAATGCCACTGGTAAAATGTAGCAGTCGCACTGTTAAAAGTAAGGACACGTTAAACCAATGTTGTTTTCAATGTAATGCCTCCAGTAATATGAATCAATGGCACTTTTTTTCATGTCCTGCTAAATTTCCCATTAAGATAAGTTGCTTCTTTTCGTTAGAGATGCAACTATCCTGGTCCGGCTACTCTCCCGTGCCCAAATACCGACTCTGTAGCAGCTGTTAATGTAATGTTGCTGGTAAAATGAAGCAATGACACCATTAAAGTAATGTCGCATTTAACGGTTGTCATAGTTAATCTTAATGCCCACACTAATATCTAGCAATGCTGCTAGAAATTGCTACTGTCCTTGTATGATTGCCATTCAGATAAGGAACATGCTTTTTTTCATTTGATGCATGTTTCATCACTTGTTAGTCGCCCTCCTTTCCACCTTTTTTGTGCAAACAGAGATATGCATTTCACGCTTGAGCTTAGTTGAACTACACAAATGGTATCCAAATTATAGTTGAACATTCCAAGAGCTTCACGACCAACCTTGATGTTGCTCAATTTTATTTCAACTAATGAAGAAGAAGCTCTGTGGGTTTTGTTTTCTGATGGAAATAGAACCGGGGCTGGAGCCCTTTTCTTAAAAAAAAGAAGAAGATGCTAGATCATGGGACATTGCTTCATTTTAGGTGAACTACACCAAAAGGTCCCATGAATTGAATCATCCATGTTGGTGACTGGTGTCATCCCTTCTACGATGGCGTTGACTGATAACCCGCAAGTATACGAGATAGTTGTAGCCTCTTTTGATAAGTAAGAGTGTCGAACCCAACGAGGAGCTAAAGGTAGAAAAAATATTCTCTCAAGTCCTATCTACCACTGATACGACTCTACGCACGCTTAGTGTTTGCTTTACCTAGAACAAGTATGAAACTAGAAGTACTTTGTAGGTGTGATAGGGTAGGTTTGCAAGATAATAAAGAGCACGTAAATAAAAAGTAGGGGCTGTTTAGATAAAGATGCAATAAAGTAAATATAGCGAGTGTGGAAAAGTGGTGGTAGGAGTGGTGAAATTGCCCCTAAGCAATTGACTACGTTACTAGACCATTAATCACTATTGCAATTCTATTTGAGGGAGAGGCATAAGCTAACATACTTTCTCTACTTGGATCATATGAACTTATGATTGGAACTCTAGCAAGCATCTGCAACTACTAAAGATTCATTAAGGTAAAACCCAACAATAGCATTAAAGTATCAAGTCCCCTTTATTCCATACGCAAACAACCTACTTACTCGGGTCTGTGCTTCTGTCACTCACGCCACCCACCATAAGCAAATCATAAACATATTGCAAACCCTACAACGGGAATCCCTCACGCTTGCGCGACAAGGAGGGCACAATAGGACAACACCAATAATAAAACATGCAACTCAAACCAATCATAGCAATTCATCAATCACCGATAGGACAACGAAAATCTACTCAGACATCATAGGATGGCAACACATCATTGGAAAATAATATGAAGCATAAAGCACCATGTTCAAGTAGAGGGTACAGCGGGATGCGGGAGAGTGGACCTCTGAATATAGAAGGGGGAAGGTGATGGAGATGTTGGTGAAGATGGAGGTGGTGTTGGTGAAGATCTCGGTGGTGATGATGGCCCCCGGCAGCGCTCCGGCGCCACCAGAAGCAAGGGGGAGAGAGGCCCCCTTCTTCTTCTTCTTCTTCCTTGACCTCCTCCCTAGATGGGAGAAGGGTTTCCCCTCTGGTCCTTGGCTCCCATGGCTTGGGAGTGGCGAGAGCCCCTCCAAGATTGGATCTATCTCTTTGTTTCTGCGTTTTGGGATTCCGCCCCTTCACCGTTTCCTTTATATCTGGAGATCCGTAACTCCGATTGGGCTAAATCTTTCGCCCAGATTTTTCTTATAAAATTAGCTTTCTTGCGGCAAAAGAAGAGCGTCAACCGCCTTACGAGTGGCCCACGAGAGTGCCAGGCGTGCCTAGGGGGGTGGGCGCGCCCCCTGTCTCGTGGCCACCTCGGACACTGTTTCGCGTTGATTCTTCCTCCGGAAAATCCCAAATATTCCAAAATAATTCTCCGTCCGTTTTTATCCCGTTTGGATTCCATTTGATATTGGTTTTCTACGAAAGATAAAACATGCAACAAACAGGAACTGACACTGGGCACTAGATCAATATGTTAGTTCCAAAAATGGTATAAAAAGTTGCCAAAAGTATATGAAAGTTGTAGAATATTGGCATGGAACAATAAAAAATTATAGATACGACGGAGACGTATCAGCATCCCCAAGCTTAATTCCTGCTCGTCCTCGAGTAGGTAAATGATAAAAAATAATAATTTTTGATGTGGAATGCTACCTAGCATAATCTTGATCATATGTCTAATCATGGCATGAATATTAAGACACGAGTGTTTCAAGGCAATAGTCTATCATTTGACATAAAAACAATAATACTTCAAGCATACCAACCAAGCAATTATGTCTTATCAAAATAACATAGCCAAAGAAAGCTCATCCCTACAAAATCATATAGTCTGGCTATGCTCCATCTTCATCACACAAAGCATTCAAATCATGCACAACCCCGATGACGAGCCGAGCAATTGGTTCATACTTTTTAACGCGCTTCATCTTTTTCAACTCTTGCGCAATACATGAGCGCAGGCCATGGACATAACACTATGGTGGTATATGGTGGTGGTTGTGAGGACAAAAAGGGAGAAGCTAGTCTCACATCAACTAGGCATATCAACGGGCTATGGAGATGCCCATCAATAGACATCAATGTGAGTGAGTAGGGATTGCCATGCAACGGATGCACTAGAGCTATAAATATATGAAAGCTCAACAAAAGAAACTAAGTGGGTGTGCATCCAACTTGCTTGCTCACGAAGACCTAGGGCATTTTGAGGAAGCCCATCACTGGAATATACAAGCCAAGTTCTATAATGAAAAATTCCCACTAGTATATGAAAGTGAAAGCATAGGAGACTCTCTCTATGAAGAACATGGTGCTACTCTGAAGCACAAGTGTGGTAAAAGGATAGTAACATTGCCCCTTCTCTCTTTTTCTCTCATTTTTTTTTTATTTTTTTGGTGGGCTTCTTTGGCCTCTTTTATTTTTCATAAAGTCCGGAGTCTCATCCCGACTTGTGGGGGAATCATAGTCTCCATCATCCTTTCCTCACTAGGGCAATGCTCTAATAATGATGATCATCACACTTTTATTTACTTACAACTCAATATTACAACTCGATATCTCGAACAAAGATATGACTCTATATGAATGCTTCTGGCGGTGTACCGGGATGTGCAATGATCTAGCATAGCAATGACATCAAAGAACGGACAAGCCATGAAAACATCATGCTAGCTATCTTACGATCATGCAAAGCAATATGACAATGATGGAACGTGTCATAATAATAGAACAGTGGAAAGTTGCATGGCAATATATCTCGGAATGGCTATGGAAATGCCATAATAGGTAGGTATGGTGGCTGTTTTGAGGAATGTAAATAATGGGTTCATGATACCGGCGAAAGTTGCGCGGCACAATAGAGGCTAGCAAAGTGGAAGGGTGAGTGTGCGTATATCCATGGACTCACATTAGTCATAAAGAACTCATATACTTATTGCAAAAGTCTACTTAGCCCTCGAAGCAAAGTACTACTACGCATGCCCCTAGGGGGATAGATTGGTAGGAAAAGACCATCGCTCGTCCCCGACTGCCACTCATAAGGAAGACAATCAAAAAACACTTCATGCTCCAACTTCGTTACATAACGGTTCACCATACGTGCATGCTACGGGACTTGCAAACCTCAACACAAGTATTTATCAATTTCACAATTACTCAACTAGCACGACTCTAATATCACCATCTTTATATCGCAAAACTATTGCAAGGAATCAAACATATCATATTCAGTGATCTACAAGTTTATGTAGGATTTTATGACTAGCCATGTGAATGACCAATTCCTGTCATCTTTCTAAATAGATGTAAGTGAAGCAAGAGATTTTAATTCTTTCTACAAAAGATATGCCCACGCTCTAACAATTATAAGTGAAGCAAAAGAGCATTCTACAAATGGCGGTTTTCTATGTGAAGAGAAAAGGCAATCCAAACTTCAAATGATATAAGTGAAGTACATGAAGCATTCTATAAAGCCATGCTCAAAAGATTTAAGTGAAGTGCAATGAGAATTCTATAAATCAACCAAGGACTATTTCATACCATCATGGTGCATAAAAGAAAAGTGAAAACTAAATGCAAAAGACGCTCCAAGACTTGCACATAATGCATGAACGAAACGAATCCGAAAACATACCGATACTTGTTGAAGAAAGAGGGGATGCCTTCCGGGGCATCCCCAAGCTTAGACGCTTGAGTCTCCTTGAATATTTACTTGGGGTGCCTCGGGCATCCCCAAGCTTGAGCTCTTGCCTCTCTTCCTTTTCCTCATATCGATACCTCCTCGTTTAGACACTTCATCCACACAAAACTTAAACAGAAAACTCGGTAAGATCCATTAGTATAATAAAGCAAATCACCACTCTAAGTACTGTAGCAAACCAATTCATATTTTGTTTTTGCATTGTATATAATGTAATATAAATTTTCCATGGCTAAATCCACTAATATAAATTGATAGATTCATCAAAACAAGCAAACTATGCATCGAAAACAGAATCTGTCAAAAATAGAACAGTCTGTAGCAATATGAACATCCACCATACTTCTAGTACCCCACAAATTCTACCAAAATTAGAAAAAATAAACAAGTTGTATAGCAAGACAGTGCAAAAGGAATAAGAACCAATTGACGTTCCAGATAAAAATGTAAAATCGCGCACTACAGCCAAAGTTTCTGTCCTGCACCATACAAACCAACAAGCATTGTAAACATCCTAAAGACAAACCTTGGCACATTATTTTTATAATACAATGGAATTGTACAAAGGGATAATTATTTTTGATGAAAAGTTTCTGTAATCAAGATTCACAAAGTTTCTGAGAGCATAAACAAAGTTCAAGGAGCTCTCCCACTTCAACAATGCTTGTCTTTCTTACTTACACTTTCCTTTTTGAAAAGTTTTTAGGTTCCGCTCTTTATTTTTTTGTTTTTAAACTATATAAAAGCACTCAACAGAAATAAATGACTCTCTAAAACTTCCGGGTTGTCTCCTGGCAGCGCTTTCTTTAAAGCCATTAAGCTAGGCCTTTAGTGCTCAAATAATGAATCCACCCGGATCCCAAGGTATATCAAAGCCAATTTTAATTAACAATGATTTTTAATTTAGTAGTGAGCACAAAGTAATATATATCATGCAAAAACGAAGTCTAACCCTCTTCCTACGCATCGTCATGTCATAAAAGAACAATTCATGCACACATAGTAAAGGCCAATGCATAGTATAAACATTTTCTTGCAATTCTATCGTGTTGGAAACATAAAGAGGCGGAGATGTAGTTCCTCTCTCATAATAATTGCAAGTAGGAGCAGCAAGTACATGCATATTATATCTATCAAAATCATCATGTGCAATGGTAAAAGGCAACCCATCAATATAATCCTTACTAAGCGCAAACTTCTCCGATATAGTGTAGTCGGGAGAATACAAAAAGACAATAGGACTATCATGCGTTGGTGCAATAGCAACAATTTCATGTTTAACATAAGGAACTATAGCAAGTTCATCTCCATAAGCATAATTCATATTGGCATCTTGGCCACAAGCATAGCAAGCATCATGAAAAAGGGATATTTCAAGAGAATCAACGGGATCATAGCAATCATCATAGCAATCATCCTTCGATAAGCACGAAGGGGAATTAAACAATGTATGAGTTGAAGAGTTACTCTCATTAGAAGGTGGGCACGGGTGATCAATCCGCTCTTCCTCCTTTTGTTCTTCGCTCTCCTCATCATCTTTTTCATCCAATGAGCTCACAATTTCATCACTTTCTTCTTCCATAGCTTCCTGCAAAATATTAGTCTCTTCTTGGACAGCGGAGACTTTCTCAATAAATGCATTAATATAGTAATTGTATTCATATTTTTCATAGCAATATCTAAGTATAGCAAGATTTTCTGGTCTATAAACTGAATCATAAAAATCATCAAATGCTTTAAACATAGGTTCAATCTCATAAGCACCCATAAAAGCAACAAATTCTTCTATTTGTTCCACATCATAGTAATCATATCTACCATTAGCATAAGAAGCTAAGGTTTCATTATCATTAAATTTGCATGAAAAGGGAAGGTGTGGAGCCTTCATCCTAGAGCAAAAAGTATAATCATATCTCAAGCATAGTTGACGAGCATACCAACGCAACATAATAAATTGATCCCATAATAGTTTCCCTTTTTGTGTCGAGCGATAATCCCTAAAGTATTCACGTTGATCCAACGTGTCTCCCATTATAAAGTTGAATGGGGTTTTCTCAGGATTATCAAAATAGTACATAATATCTTTCACATAATGAGAATCGAGGGTTTTAGGAGTTACCACATCTACATGAGTAGCAAGTATATTTGTTTTGGTATTTTGTGTTCCATATCCATAACTAAAGATAGAGAACAACTAAGAACAGCAAATAAAAATTACTTAGTGATAAAGCAAACAAGCACACACGAGAATATTCACCCCACGCTATGACTCCCCGGCAACGGCGCCAGAAAAAGGTCTTGATAACCCGCAAGTATACGGGATAGTTGTAGCCTCTTTCGATAAGTAAGAGTGTCGAACCCAACGAGGAGCTAAAGGTAGAACAAATATTCTCTCAAGTCCTATCTGCCAGTGATACGACTCTACGCACGCTTAGTGTTCACTTTACCTAGAACAAGTATGAAACTAGAAGTACTTTGTAGGTGTGATAGGGTAGGTTTGCAAGATAATAAAGAGCACGTAAATAAAAAGTAGGGGCTGTTTAGATAAAGATGCAATAAAGTAAATATAGCGAGTGTGGAAAAGTGGTGGTAGGAGTGGTGAAATTGCCCCTAAGCAATTGACTACGTTACTAGGCCGTTAATCACTATTGCAATTCTATTTGAGGGAGAGGCATAAGCTAACATACTTTCTCTACTTGGATCATATGCACTTATGATTGGAACTCTAGCAAGCATCTGCAACTACTAAAGATTCATTAAGGTAAAACCCAACCATAGCATTAAAGTATCAAGTCCCCTTTATCCCATACGCAAACAACCTACTTACTCGGGTCTGTGCTTCTGTCACTCACGCCACCCACCATAAGCAAATCATAAAAATATTGCAAACCCTACAACGGGAATCCCTCACGCTCGTGCGACACGGAGGGCACAATAGGACAACACCAATAATAAAACATGCAACTCAAACCAATCATAGCAATTCATCAATCACTGATAGGACAACGAAAATCTACTCAGACATCATAGGATGGCAACACATCATTGGAAAATAATATGAAGCATAAATCACCATGTTCAAGTAGAGGGTAAAGCGGGATGCGGGAGAGTGGACTGCTGAATATAGAAGGGGGGAGGTGATGGAGATGTTGGTGAAGATGGTGGTGGTGTTGGTGAAGATCTCGGTGGTGATGATGGCCCCCGGCAGCGCTTAGGCGCCACCGGAAGCAAGGGGGGGGGGAGAGCCCCCCTTCTTCTTCTTCTTCCTTGACCTCCTCCCTAGATGGGAGAAGGGTTTCCCCTCTGGTCCTTGGCTCCCATGGCTTGGGAGTGGCGAGAGCCCCTCCAAGATTGGATCTATCTCTCTGTTTCTGCGTTTTGGGATTCTGCCCTTCACCGTTTCCTTTATATCTGGAGATCCGTAACTCCGATTGGGCTGAATATTTTGCCCAGATTTTTCTTATAAAATTAGCTTTCTTGCGGCAAAAGAAGAGCGTCAACCGCCTTACGGGTGGCCCACGAGAGTGCCAGGCGCGCCCAGGGGGGTGGGCGCGCCCCCCCTGTCTCGTGGCCACCTCAGACACTATTTCGCGTTGATTCTTCCTCCGGAAAATCCCAAATATTCCAAAATAATTCTTCGTCCATTTTTATCCCATTTGGATTCTGTTTGATATTGGTTTTGTGCGAAACATAAAACATGAAACAAAATGAACTGGCACTGGGCACTGGATTAATATATTAGTCTCAAAAATAGTATAAATAGTTGCCAAAAGTATATGAAAGTTGTAGAATATTGGCATGGAACAATCAAAAATTATAGATACGACGGAGACGTATCATTGACTGCAGATATGGATCCCATCACGAGGTATGTTCCTCTTTGGTCTGACCGTTTGCCAAATATCCTGCATGTTGATCCTGCTCTTATGCTACTGTTTTGGCACTGCCATGATAAAGTAGTAATGTTATTATTTTGCACCTTAATCTAGTGGCACTATTAATTTGAGGCAATGTTTTGGCACCGCTAGTGCCACTATTTTTTTATATATCGAAAGAGGGGGTTCCCTCTAATTTCATTAAAGAAACCCAACCATAGAGAACCATTATCCGACAACATCTCAGTGTAAACGGGCAATTATGCAACTACTACTAGAACAGACTAAGTACTAGCAGGAGACAAGTTCGCCACATAAGCTAGGCAGGTAGGGGGACACATCACCAGCTCGACCAAGTTTGGATTACAACCCAAATGCTACCACAGAAACATTAGGGGGAAGATAGGGACTGAAAGAGCCAGCTTCAACATCCCAGTCTAAGCACCCCCGGCCTTCATCCTTGCGACGCACGGTACACCTCGTTTGCCACCTGCTTGACACTAGTGTCACTGATAAAATGAAGTAATAATACAGTTAAAATAGAGCGAGTGTCCTCTCTATCATTTCATTTCCAATGTAGATAAAGAAAGTGCTTCTCTTTGTTAATGTATGTTTCATTAACTAGTCCCATTGTTAATGTTTAAGCATTTCTGCAAACTGGGGTGCTTAATTTTAGTTGATCTGCACAAAAAATAGAGATTTGAATGTCTCAAGGCCCCTCCTTGTACTACCGTTGTACATTGATGTTCATCACTCGCAGAAGGTGTATCAGGGAGACTTGGGATGATTTACAGTATGAGGCGTACCGTATGAGGCGTCGCAGGGCCCATCTCGCCCTCGCAGTATGGCATACTATGATACTATCACAATATTTTCTTCTATTTATTTTGCGTGTTTCATTAACTAGTGCCACTATAATGTAATCACACTTTTTCATTATCTGTGCAAACAGGGTTATTCAGCTGCATTTTTGTGGAACTACACAAATGTACGGATGGAACCGACATATATGCGGAGTGCGAGGTGTGCCAAGTAAAAATTACCGACACCAACCATGCTCCATGCATCCATTGGCATCCACCACCACCAGTGGGATGTGTGGCGCTTTCTGTGGACGGATCTTTCTCGGCAGCAAATCCTCTATCCAAATACCAGTAGCTTATATTGGCAGTTTTCTAGGGAGTACTCTTTTCTGAAAGAAGCACCAATCTATTTTTCTTTGTTTGTACACAGTGTCACAACTTTGACCCAAAGGTCCAGAGCTATTTAAGGGTGATTGGCGTAGTACTCGGAGACTGATTGTAAGCATGATTTTCATTAGCTGTCACACTGATTGTAAGCATGAGCAGGTGGAAGATTAGGTTAGTGCGAAGCTTACCTTAAACCCTACCGCCGCCATTGAAACGAGGCGAGCGTCGAGGGAACCGTGGAGAACGGAGGGGAAGCAACATCGCGCCATCCAGCCTCCTCTTGCGGTGGGAGAACGAATACTCCTGTGGCTCCGGCTGGCTCTGCACCCTCACGAGCGGCACACCGTACTCGATCGATTTTTTATCCTCTTGGTGCTCGACCTTTGACCTGTACGCCCACCACCTCCGTCTGACTTTCGCCTCAGGCGAATCTGTCTGCTCCATCACCCAGAGGAGATACTCGATGAACTCAAAGGACTACGGCATGACTGCCGCCGAGGAGTACATGTACATCGCCGCCCTCATCACCGCCGTCTCGCTCTTTCGCATACATTGCCACATGGCCCTCACTGTCCTCAAAATCTCCCACTCATTGTCAAACCAAATAAGGATCTCCTTCAACCTGGCTAACTTTGCCTGGTCACCGCCGGCGATCTGCCTGATTCGCTGCTGCATCCTCTCAATAGATGTCCTTCTAAGTGGTCCGGTGCTAGCTTTGGAAGATGGGAGGAGAGACGGTGGTCTTGCAATAGAGAAGAGGGAGAGGCGATACAATGGTTTTGGAATGGAGATGATGGAGAGGAGAGGAGGTGGTTTTGCAATGGAGAAGAGGGAGAGGCGACACAATGGTTTTAGAATGGAGATGATGGAGAGGAGAGGAGGTGGTTTTGCAATGGATAAGAGGGAGAGGCGAGACGGTGGTTTTTGAATGGAGATGATGGAGAGGTGAGGAGGTGGTTTTGCAATGGAGAAGAGGGAGAGGAGCGTGCGGCAGCGATTTAGGATTAGATGAGAGGGACGGCGCGATGTGACTGGATCAAAATCAAAATCAATTTACCCTTCAATTAAGAAAGCGACCCCACATTAACTAGTCTCCCTTTTATTCTGGGTCATAATTGGCCATGATTTTTGCAAATAAAATATATGTTATATGTTGCAAAAATAATATAATTTGAAAGTACATCTAGATATGAACCAAATGATACGGTTTTTGGTGACATGCATTCACATTTTGCTTGTCAAATACATTACGTGATCAAACTTTGACCCAAAATACGCAAAACAGAAAAATACTTCCAAGACCGCCGCTCTTCCGCTCTTCTCCTCTTAAACCACCACCGCTCCTCTCCCGTTCCAATCTAAATCCAGCGCCGCTCCTCTCCTCTTCCATTTCAAAACCACCACCCCTTCTCTCCTATTCCAATCAAAAACCAGCGTCGCTCCTCTCCCGTTCTAATCCAAAACCAGCGCTGCTCCTCTCCTCTTCCATTCAAAAACCACCGCCGGCGAGTGAAGGTGCTGTGGAGAAGTAGATCGATGGAGGAGTACAACCGATACGTGAGGATCACAGATGGCGACCCTGTGAAGCTAGCTAGGATGTTGGAGATACAGTGTTGGTTTGACAACAAGGACCAACTAGCGGCGACATCCATGGCCAAATATCTGCAATAGGGCGAAAAGGCGGTGATACTCCTGGAGGGAGTCGCGCGGGAGTACATAGAGCTGCTCTCTGGGCCATGGAGCAAACAGATTCATCGAATCCGATCGTGAGGGAGCGGTGGTGGGAGTATCGATCCCAAATGGAGCATCCACCAGAGATTGAAGGATCGAGCATCTACAGGGTGCCATTTGTGAGGGTGTTGTGCCAGAGCGAGCCGGTGGAGTCTTTGTCGACCGAACCCAACTGCAAGAGGAGAAAAACAGTTGGCCCGATGCTGCTTCCCCGCCATCCTCTCCCTTGCTGTTCACATCATCTCACGGGACGGCTGTCTGCCGCCGAGGAATAGGAGGGACTGCCCCCCCCCCCCAGCCCAATAGTTGGCCAGGTTGTGAATTGTCAGGAGGAGCTTAGGGTTGTCAGTATTTGCAGGTTGCGAATTGTGTTTTGTGTTGTGTATTTTGAGAGTACTTTCAGATATGAATGTCTTTTGAATTTCAGATTTGCAGTATTGAGCATATGAAGTATTTTATGAATTCTAGAGATATATTTCTAGCACTTAAAAGAATGTAGTTTCATAGGAGTATAAAAGTGCGGACAATGTGATTCTCAGAGAAGAAACTGCAAGTTTCAGTTTCAGATAAGAAACTGCAAGTTCGATAAGAAACTGTAACTTTCAGAGGCAGATCATTTATATTAACACGGCCTTTTCAAACAGTGTTAACATCATGTTGGAAGTTTTATTCATGGTCGAAACTGGAACTACCAGCCAGTTAACATCATGCTGGTCAACATTCATGCATAGAACATCTTCATATGATGCACAGTCAAAAAGATATGCCATTTTCAAAATGCCCACACAATGTCGAGTGTGCGAAAAACAAAGAAAACGAGGGATGAAGTTTTGGCAAGTGTTGGACGTGGTGTGCATAGATGACAATTGGGACCCACATGTCAATAAAGGCACAGACAAAAAATTTGGAGATATTTTCCCTGCACAGGTGGAATCGAACCCGGGTGGAACAACCGTCGGGTAGTGTCACTCGTCCACTAGGCTAGTTCAGTTGTTTCGTTACTAATAAGGCACTTCCTCAGGTGGTCGGATCTCCTCCTGCGCCTTTGTGCGCTCGCCGCGACGCTGCTGTGTGCCAGTTTGAACACGCTGAGCAAACGAGAGGAATCTGGAGAGGACTGTACGTGGAGAGGCGGACAGTCGGGACCCACCAGGTCTATGGCAGTAAGCAAGCAAGTGCCTCATCGAAAAAATACTCCCTCCTAATGCTATACTGACGTTGGGGCCCACGGGTTTGTCAACATAGTTACATTTTTTGAGGTGCTTCAACGTAGTTACTATAGGAGATAAATTCACAATGAAGCCGGGGAGCTGGCAGGTATCATTTATTATAACTGGGCAGCAAGTATCAGCTGGATTTTGGGCTGCCCCGTCTAGGCTTTCTTTTTTAACATGCGCAGCCCACGACCTCGGATGGGAGGTCCAAGGCCTGTTTGTATTTTCTTGAGGGCGGTCATGTATCAACCGGCCTATGGACCTCCCATCCGAGGTATTATTTCTCCTGAAACATCGACAACCCAATTTATGTATTTTTTTTGAAGAAAACACAGAGGTTTGTTCTATTTTTCTATATAAGAATAGGAACGCCTGGTCCAACTTATGTTTCCCTTCTAACTATATAATATATATTTAAATTGTTTTATATGTTATTATATATTATTGTTATTGTCATCATAAATTTAACAAATACTTACATATGTAAGAAAACAATATCCCACATCTTATTAACTTATAAAAATAATTTCTCAACAATAAAATCCTGGAATTTTTTTGGCAACGGAAATCCTGGTGATTGTGTACAAAAGCTTGGTAAGATTTAAGGACCAATGTAATAATAAAGCATTGTTTATTTTTTGATAACATTGCTGCGCCCACCCCAGCATTATAATTAGAATCAGCGCAAGAAAATCATGTATTTCAAGAAAGTGCAAATGGCCTATAATTTTTTAGGAAAAAAAATTGGGCCGCATGGACGCTACATTATTTGTTCACCCAGCCCAGCTAATGGATAGTAATTCAAAAAAAGATCAAATTGACCGTAAATTCTACCCCGCAAAACAAGACTGTAAATTCTGAAAAAATGGGTTGAATACGTGCCACATTTTTGGAGGCTGAAATGTGGGCCAATAGGTCAAAGCCAACGCAAGTCGTTGTCAACTTAGTCAACAAATTATTCTGACATTGTTAGCCGTTGTATTTACATCCAACGACCTACATCCATCTTCAGTCTCTCGTCTTCTTCCTCCAGCGCCGCCGGGACTACCTGCTCCCGCCTCCTGCTGCTAGCAGCTCTGCTTAGCACGCTTCGCTGTGAAGTGCTACTCCACCGTTGGCCAGGCCATCCCTCCACCCCTCCACACCTCCTGTTCTTCTCCATCAACTACTGAACCACACCGCACTACAACCAGTTAACCCTCGTACACCTCTCCATCTGCGACTCTACTCCCGCGTCTTCCCATCTCCGGTTCATTGCTGTCCGGGGCCTTGCCGTCGTCCACCACCTTGGATACGCTTGGCGTGGAGTGGTCAACATGGTCAACGAACGACACCATCAGAAGTAGGCTGTGCGTGGAGAGGCTGACCGCTGGTCCACGGCCGCATGCAAGGAAATGCCTCCTTATTATGCGCAAAATAATGATTCCTCTACCTGACAGCTGGGCCCCACCGGAAGGGCCTTTGTATTTCGCGAAAAAACGTTCCCACCACTGACAGGTCGGACCCACCAGCTATATCTTCGCACGCAAGGAAGTACCTCCTTATTACGAACAAAAAAAATGAATATCCCCTGCTAGCTGGGACCCACAATAGTTGGAGGCTGACTTGTGGGCCAACTAAGTTGACGGGGACGGAGGGCTTTGTCAACTTAGTCAATATGAACGATTCTAGCTCCAGTGACTGTACGATGTCCATCCAACGGCCGTAGTGCTTCTTCAACCTCTGGTCTTCTTGCTGCAGCCGCCCAAACCAGCGCCGGTCGTGCCTCATGCTCCTGCCTCCCATGGCCGGCTGCGATGCCGTGGAGGCCTCACCGCCCCTACTAGTCCAACCACTGGCCAGGCCATTCCTCTTCTCATCCACACCCCCTGTTATTCTGCAGCGATGACAGCCTCACACCGCAGCGAACCAGTGAACCCTCATACTCCTCTACGCGTGGGTATCCACTGCCGCGTCTTCCCCGGCTCCACGTCGTCCCCTTCCTAGGCCTTGCCGTCGTTCACCGCCCTGGTGCTCTCGGTGCGGCGTGGTCAACGTGGTCAAGGAATGGCTTCCATCGGACATGGACTGTACGTGGAGAGGCTGACAGCTGGGTCCATGGTCGTAGCAAGGAAGTGCCTCCTTATTACGCGGAAATAATGATTCCTCCACCTGACAACAGGGACCCACCGGATGGGCAACCGTATTTCGCGTAAAAATGTTTCCCCCCTGACTGCTGGGACATACCAGCTACATCTTCGCACGCAAGGAAGTGCGTCCGGGCAAAAAAATGATTCGCCCCCCCCCCCCAACTGCTGGGACCCACCAGCTACATCTTCGCACACAAGGAAGTGCCTGACAGTCGGGATCCACCTGGTCGAAGCGTACGTAGCGTTGTCATTCTGGTCGGGAACGTGTATGTACATACTGGTCGATGTAGAGGCACGCATGTAGCATGTACACGTACGTACAGCGGCCAGTGTGCAAGAAAGAAAATACAGCCATGTACGTACATACGGGCGGGGTCTCGAACGCCTACTCGCACATACGTACGGCCAGGGCTCGTGTACATGGCTGGGTTGGAATGGAGAAACATCGTCGTCGTCATGTTCATGGGGAGCCAACCGGCTGGGTCGGAACGGAATGCGTCGTATTGTTCATCGGGAGGGCTTGGACGGAACAACCGATGGAAACGAGGCCTGGCGTACCGCATAATGGGGGAAATAGCCTTGTGTTCGACCGGGCACGTTTGAGATGGGATCCTGTTCATCGGGAGGGGTCTGGTGTACCGCAAAACGGAGGAAACGGACTTGTGTTGGACCTCCTACGGTCGAAACGGGGTCTTGTTGATTGGGTGGGGT
This sequence comes from Triticum dicoccoides, assembly GCF_002162155.2. Lineage (NCBI taxonomy): Eukaryota > Viridiplantae > Streptophyta > Magnoliopsida > Poales > Poaceae > Triticum > Triticum dicoccoides. The sequence goes on from NC_041393.1 coordinate 483,471,517, forward strand.
GTGGTGTACCGCAAAACGGAGGAAACGGACTTGTGTTGGAGCGCTACGGTCTAAACGGGGGTCCTGTTCATCGGGAGGGGTGTGGCGTAATCGCAAAACGGGACTCCATGAGATACTGTTCATCTCCACCATCGACCTCCTCCAGCCTCCACCTGCGACTGTTCATCCACGGGCTCCTGTTCATCCAGCCTGCACCGCGTGCTACTCCACCGGCTACTATTCAACCAGCCCTCTCCACGGGCTCCTGTTCAACCACCCCACCATGGGCTACTGTTCATCCACCCCTCCACCGACTACTATTTAACCAGCCCTCCACAGGGTCGTCCTGTTCATCCAACCCTCCACGGGGTGCTGTTCATCCATCCCCAACCGGCTCGATCGATCGGGGTCCTGTTCATCCAGAGACAACACCACGGGGTCTTGTTCATCCACCCCCACCAGGAACTGTTCATCCAAACCCCCCAGCAACACTCAGTGTTCATCCAGAGGCAGCATCGATCGGCTTCAGTTAGCAGCAGTAGCGAAGGAATCACTCGGGTTCAGTAACATAGCTAGTGCAATAGCTCGGGTTAAGTTAGAGCCCAACGCCTCGCTCGGGTTCAGTTAGAGCCCAACGCCTCACACACACGCGCGTACGTGTATGAGAGAAACGCGCATCGCTCGGCCCCCGACCACCCACCGTAACCGGGAACTCCCTGAAATTTTCCTCGCCCTCGCTTCTACCACGGTTGTTTCTGTCATGGACGACCCAAAGAAGGTCATGCAGCTATGTCTCCGACCCGTCCAGGACGAAAATGCCATTTTCTGTCATGATTTTTTGTCATAGAACTAGGAGCCCACCACATCTATGATGATACCGGGTTTTGTCACAATTATCATCATAGAAGTGTCATAAGTATGACATAATTTTTTTTCGTTCGGCCCAAAATGTCATGGATGTGTCTTTTTTTGTAGTGCATATCGAGCCCCCAGATGGCAAAGGGCCAGGTGATCGGGATGGTTTGGAGGGCCGAAACCGGCTGGTGACTGCGCTTGCTGAAGCACTGGCAACCATCGCACTTGAGGACGAGCGACTTATCGTCTTTAAGGGTCGTGGGCCAGTAGAAACCATGGCGGAAACCTTTGGACACAAGGGACCTCGAGGTGCAGTGGTGCCCGCACTCGCCCTGGTGGATGTCGAGGAGGATCTCTATGCCTTTGTCTTGCTCGATGCTGCACTGAAAAACGCATGTCGCGCTGCGCTTGACGAGCTCATGATTGATGATGTTGTAGGCGGACGCCCGATGCTGCACTTGCTGGGCTTCGGTCTCGTCCATGGGGAGGGCTCCGCTTTCGAGGAAGGCAAGGACTAGTTGGGCCCATGACGGAGCCGTCACCACAGTGAAAACGGCCACTTGGACGGGATCTGGGGCGGCAGTCCCCGAGTCGAGGCTGGAATCCCCCGGTCAGAGATGGTGGTCGCCGGGTTGGAGGCAGCATCCCCTGGTATCGGGTTGGCAGCCCCCGGGACAGAGACGGCAGCCCCCGGGCCAGAGCCGGCAGCCCTCGCGATGAGGATGGGATTTCCGGTGTTGGGTGGGGGAGATGCGGGGTCGTCCAAGATGAAGATGGACTCAGAATCCGGGGACGGCTTGATGGACGTCTTGCGCAAGTGTTCGAGGGAGACGTCGGATGGGATAGCTTTCCAGGTGGAGCCTATGTTGGCCAGCATGTCGGTGGATTTATTCTCCGTGCGCGACATGTGGAGGAACTCGCAGCCATCGAAGTTGCTGGAAAGCTGCAGAACCAGGAAGCAGTAGCTGGACATGTTGGTGTCCCGGGCGTCCCACTCGTTGGAAGCCTGCTGCACCACCAGGTCCGAGTCGACGTAGTATAGGATGCGTCGAATGCTGATCTCTTTGGCCATCAGGAGGCCATGCATGAGCGCTTCGTACTCGACAATGCTGTTGGAGGCGGCGAAATGGATCTATAGCGCGTACATCAGTTGGTCACCCTTGGGGAAAGACAACACGATGCCGACCCCCAGTCCGGATTGCATCTTGGAGCTATCGAAGTGCATATGCCAATGCGTCGAGTCAGGTGGCGGTGGAAGGTACTTGGTCTCCGTCCAGTGGACGAGGAAATCAGCCAGCGGGACTTGATCATGGTGCGGGGCTCGTAGAGGATGGTGTGGCTGGCCGGCTCGATGGCCCACTTGGCTACCTGATGTGTCCATTTTGCATCATGTTTTGCTACTTTTATTTATGTTGTTTTATTGTATAATAATTATTTTTGGAGTAATTCTAATGCATTTTCTCTCATAATATGCAAGGTATGCACAAAGTGGGAGAATTCTGGCAGGTGGAAATCTGGACCTGAAAAAGCTACATCAAGCTACCTATTCTGCACAACTCCAAATGAGTTGAAACTCCCTGAGGATTTTTTATGGAATTTTTAAGGAATTTTGGATCCAATAAGTACCAGAGGAGGTCCACCAGGTGGGCACAACCCACCTGGGCGCGCCCTCCTGGGTGCTTCCCTCCTCGGCCCACCTCCAGTGCCCATCTTCTGGTATATAAGTCATTTTGACCTAGAAAAAAATAAGGGGAGGACATTCGTGACGAAGCGTCGCCGCCTCGAGGTGGAACTTGGGAAGGAGCACTTTTGCCCTCCGACGGAGCGATTCCGTCGGGGGAACTTCCCTCGCGGAGGGGGAAATCATCGTCGTCATCATCACCAACAACTCTCCCATCTTGGGTAGGGTTATCTTCATCAACATCTTCACAGCACCAACTCCTCTCAAACCCTAGTTCATCTCTTGCGTTCAATCTTTGTATCAAAATTATAGATTGGTGCCCGTGGGTGACTAGTAGTGTTGATTACATCTTGTAGTAGATTACTATATGGTTTATTTGGTGGAAGATTATATGTTAAGATCCATTATGCTATTCAGTACCCCTTATCCTGAGCATGTTTATCATTTGTGAGTAGTTACTTTTGTTCTTGAGGTCACGGGAGAAATCATGTTGCAAGTAATCTTGTGAACTTGGTATGTGTTCGATATTTTGATGGTATGTATGTTGCCATTCTCTTAGTGGTGTCATGTGAATGTCGACTACATGACACTTCACCATATTTGGGCCTAAGGGAATGCATTGTGGAGTAGTTATTAGATGGTGGGTTGCGAGAGTGACAGAAGCTTAAACCCTAGTTTATGCGTTATTCCGTAAGGGACTGATTGGATCCAAAAGTTTAATGCTATGGTTAGAATTTATTCTTAATACTTTTCTGGTAGTTGCAGATGCTTGCGACCGGGTTAATCATAAGTAGGAGGTTTGTTCAACTAAGAATGACACCTAAGCACTGGTCCACCCACATATCAAATTATCAAAGTACAGAAGACGAATTAAGCCAACATGATGAAAGTGACTAGATGCATTCCCGTGTACCCTCAAGAACACTTTTCTTATCATAAGAAACCATTTTGGCATGTACTTTGCCTCAAAAGGATTGGGCTACCTTGCTGCACATTTGTTACTACTATTGTTACTTTCTTGTTACAAATTAACTTGCTACCAAACTACTCCGCTACTTACAGTTTTAGCACTTGCAGACATTACCTTGCTGAAAACCACTTGTCATTTCCTTCTGCTCCTCGTTGGGTTCGACACTCTTACTTATGTAAAAGAGCTACAATTGAACCCATACACTTGTGGGTCATCAAGGCAATTTTCTGGCACCGTTGCCGGGGAGTGAAGCGCTCTTGGTAAGTGGAAATTGGTAAGGAAACATTATTACTACATGCTGAAATTTATTGTAACTTGCTACTATGGAAATAATCCGTTGAGGGGTTTGTTCGGGGTATCTTCACCTTGGCCGGAACCGCAGTTAGTTACTCCTCAACCTACTACACCTACTGAAAATATTGAATATGAAATTCCTTCGGGTATGTTAGAATAAATGCTAGCTAATCCTTATTAGGAGATGGAACCGAAAATCCTGATATGCACCTGATATATGTGGATGAAATTTGTGGTTTATTTAAGCTTGCAGGTTTGCCCGAAGATGAACCTAAGAAGAAGGTTTTCCATTTAACTTTGAAGGGAAAATCATTGACATGGTATAGGATATGCGATGATATTGGATCTTGGAACTGGAACCATTTGAAATTGGAATTTCATCAGAAATTTTATCCTATGCATCTAGTTCATCGTGATCAGAATTATATATATAATTTTTGGCCCCGTGAAGGAGAAATTATTGCTCTAGCTTGGGGGAGGCTTAATTCAATGTTATATTCATGCCCCAATCATGAGCTCTCGAGAGAAATTATTATTCAGAATTTTTATGTTCGGCTTTCTCGTAATGATCAATCCATGCTCGATACTTCATGTACTGGTTCTTTTATGAAGAAGACTATTGAATTCTGGTGGGATCTTTTAGAAAGAATTAAATGCAACTCTGAAGATTGGGAACTCGACGAAGGTAAAGAGTCAGGTATTGAACCTAAGTTTGATTGTGTTAAATCTTTTATGAATACCGATGCTTTTCAAAAGTTTAGCACTAAATATGGACTTGACTCTGAGATAGTAGCTTCCTTTTGTGAATCTTTGGCTACTCATGTTGATCTCCCTAAGCAGAAGTGGTTTAAATATCACCCACCAATTAAAGAAGAAGTTAAAGAAATGGTAAAAGCTAAAGAAGAAACCATCATTTACAATGTTGATCCAGTTGTACCCACTGCTTATATTGAAAAACCACCTTTTCCTGTTAGGAGGAAGGAACATGCTAAAGCTTCAACTGGGGTTAACAACAGTTATGTTAGAACACCCAAACCTTCTGAACAAATCAAATTTGAACCTAGTGTTGCTATGGTTAAAGATCTCTTAGTGGATAATATTGATGGGCATGTTATTTACTTCTATGGTGAAGCTTCTAGAATTGCTAAACCTGAAGGAAAAGATAAACATAGACCAGTTGTTGGCATGCCTGTTGTCTCAGTTAAGATAGGAGCTCACTGTTATCATGGGTTATGTGACCTAGGTGCTAGTGTAGGTGCTATTACTTCCTCATTATATGAAGAAATTAAGATGAAATAGCACCTGCTGAGATAGAAGACATAGATGTTACTATTAAACTTGCTAATAGTGATACTATATCACCAATTGGGATTCTTAGAGATGTTGAAGTCTTGTGTGGGAAGATAAAATACCCTACTGATTTTCTTGTTCTTAGCACCCCACAAGATGACTTTTTCCCCATTATTTTTGGTAGACCTTTCTTGAACACCGTCAATGCTAAGATAGACTGTGAGAAACAAACAACCAGTGTTACTTTTGGTGATGAATCTCATGAGTTTAATTTTTCCAAGTTTAGTAAACAACCTCATAAGAAAGATTTTCCTAGTCAGGATGAAATTATTGGTATTGCTTCTATTGTTGTGCCTCCTACTAATCCTTTGGAACAATATTTGCTACACCATGAAAATGATTTGCATATGCGTGAAAGAAATGAAATAGATAGAATCTTTTTCGAACAACAACCTCTGCTAAAACACAATTTGCCTATTGAAACTCTAGGAGGTCCTCCTCCACCTAAAGGTGATCCCGTGTTTGAATTAAAACAATTGCCAAACACTATGGAATATGCTTATCTTGATGAAAAGAAGATATATCCTGTTATTATTAGTGCTAACCTTTCAGAACATGAAGAAGAAAGATTATTGAAAGTTCTAAGGAAACACAGAGCTGCTATTGGATATACTATTGATGATCTTAAGGGCATTAGTCCCACTCTATGCCAGCACAAGATTAATATGGAACCTGATGCTAAACCCGTTGTTGATCACCAACGTCAGTTAAACACGAAAATGAAAGAAGTGGTAAGAACGGAAATATTGAAACTTCTGGAAGCAGGTATAATCTATCCTATAGCTGATAGTAGATGGGTAAGTCATGTTCATTGTGTCCCTAAGAAGGGAGGTCTTACTGTTGTTCCTAATGATAAGAATGACCTTATTCAACAAAGAATTGTCACGGGCTATAGAATGGTAATTGATTATAGAAAATTGAATAAACCTACTAGAAAAGGTCATTACCCTCCGCCTTTTATTAAACAAATGTTTGAAAGACTATCTAAGCACACACATTTTTGCTTCTTTGATGGATACTCTGGCTTTTCACAAATACCCGTTTTACAATCTGATCAAGAAAAGACCAATTTTACTTGTTCTTGTCGGTGTTCTGGGAACGGGGGTCCCCAGACTTGCCTGCCTGTGGCCTGCAGCGTGGCTTACCAGTGGCCTAGTACAGCCCGTCTTCATCAACCCAAGCTCAAGACCCTCGCGAGGGGCCAAGCCTTGCGGGGCGGATGGCACAAGGCCTCCTCAGGGGCGGCCTCACCAGGCAGGCTCGCGAGGAGGCAGAGAGATCAAGGCAAGGGGTACCTCGCGAGGTGCTCATGACGCAAGCCATGACGATCAAGACCAGGCGGGCGCCAGCCTGCCCAGTGTCCTCGTTTCCTCTTTGGTGCAAAGGGGGCAAGCGCAGGCACGAAGTACCGCGGCATCAAGCAAAGGTTTCCATATCAGTGCAATAAGACCGCGACTAGCAGGACGACAGGATAGAGGTCACCATGGAGCCCAAGATGGCGTCATCACCAGTGCCTTTGGCAGTCGAAGACCACCTTTAGTAGGGATAGCTTGTACTAGCTGTCCCCTTACAAAATGGTCGTTGTTGGCTCCCTTCCCGCTCAACATTTGGGAAGGGGACCAGGGCCTCTATAAATAGGCCTAGCCACCACAATAGAAGGCATCTCATCCAGAGCCAAAAGATACGGATCGACTCCTCTCCAAGCACACCACCATAAGAACACCTCTCCTCGCAAGGCTGTTCTTCCTCTATACTGTTCATCATCAGCCCAAGAGGCAATCCACCACATCACACACTGGATTAGGGTATTACACCACAATGGTGGCCTGAACCAGTATAAACCTTGCGTCTCTTGTGCTGTTCATTGTGCTAGGTTAGAATCGCGGTGAGGTTCTGGGCATGTTTTGGTAGGGAGAAGATCTTCGTGCGCACACCAGAGTTCGAACCTTAAGGGTTTTGCCGGAACCCGATATCCGACATTTGGTGCGCTAGGTAGGGATGCGCTGGAGCTCTCCCTTTCGTCGGCTCGCTCTCCACCAACACCGCGCTTCCTCCTCATGGCGGACAACGCGCCTCCAGCTCCGGCGGCCAATATCAACGTTGAGGCCAGGGGGCTCTGAGCCTTGGCCCCCGCCTTGCGGCAGGTGCAGTGGTCGCACAAGTTCAAGCTAGAGATGTTGCCGCGCTATGACGGTGCGGCGGACCCGCTGGTTTTCCTACTAGCGTATGAGGAGGCCGTCCTCAAGGCCGAAGGCGATGACAAGGTCATGGCCAACTGGTTTCCTATGGACCTCACCGGCGTCCCACGTGTTTGGCTGCTCAACCTACCAACATCTTCTGTGGCCTCCTGGGAGGAGCTGCGCAACCTCTTCCTCACCCACTATGCCGCGCCGGCGCCCCCGGTCGTCGCAGCTCTCCTGGGCGGCTCGCAGGCACCACCCTCGGACCGCCACGTCAAGCCGTTCTTCTGACAGATCGGCACCGCCCTCACATGGCAAGGAGCTCCTCCAGGTTGGGCGGCACCCAAAGCCGACCTGACCTTCAACTCGGACGATCACCCAGTGAACACCGCCTGCTCGGGTGCGCTCCCAATGCTTTGCACGTCCACCATCTGCCAGGTGGCCGTCACCAAGACCCTCTTCGACTGTGGCGCCGGCCTCAATGTGCTCTCGGTGGAAGCCTTCAGCCTCCTCCATGTACCGCTAGAACGGCTCCGACCCAGCAAGCCCTTCTCGGGCGTTGAAGGCGGTTCCTCCAGCTCCCTGGGGCAGATCTTCCTTCCTGTGACCTTCGGCACCCACGACAACTTCCGCACGGAGCTTCTCAACTTCGACATCGCCCACATCGGCCTGCCATACAACGTCCTCGGATACCATGCCTTGGCTCAGCTCATGGCAGCGACCCATCCGTCCTACAACCTCATGAAGATGCCCGGGAGAAGCGATGTCCTCACTGTAGTTGGAGATACCAAGGATGCTTTGCCGTCGCTCAAGCTCGCCCTCAAGACAGCCGCGGTAGCGCAGCCTGCCGGCACGGACACCTCCAAGGCCAAGGGGGCTGCGCCGACCAAGAATAAGCAGCTTTTCACCTAGGACAAGGCGGAGACCAAGCAGGTACCAGTTGAGGAGGACGGGTCCTCAGGCGCCACCTTCACCATAGGTGCCAATCTCGACCCCGACCAAGAGGAGGCGCTGGTGAAGTTCCTACGCTCGAACAAGGATGTGTTCACATGGGAGCCCAAGCAGCTAGCGGGGGTACCAAGGCAGGTGATTGAGCATCACCTGAATGTGTGCCCCAATGTATGTCCCATGAAGCAGAAAGCAAGGCAGTAGTCCACCGAGAAGCATGCCTTCAACTTCCAAGAAACCCGCAAGCTGGAGGCGGCAGGTGTTATTCGCGAGGTTCGCTACCCCGAATGGCTGGCAAACCCAGTTGTTGTGCCGAAAAGGGGGGGGGAGGAGCGGATGTGCGTCGACTTCACCAACCTCAACAAGGCCTGCCCTCAAGATCCGTTCCCGCTCCCTCGCATCGACCAAATCGTCGACTCCACCGCCGAGTGCGACCTACTGTGTTTCTTGGATGCGTTTTCGGGCTATCACCAAATCAAGATGGCGGTAGAAGATGTGGAGTAGACGGCCTTCCTGACCCCATGTGGGGTATACTGCTACACCTTCATGCCGTTCGGGTTGCGCAACGCGGGCGCAACCTTCCAGCGGCTGATGCACATCGCCTTAGGCCAGCAGCTCGGGAAAAACGCCGAGGCTTACGTCGACGACATTGTGGTGAAGTCTCGGGAGGCGAAGACCTTGATCCAGGACCTGGAAGAGACCTTCCCAAGCCTCCGCGGAGTGGACCTACGAATCAACCCGGAGAAGTGCGTGTTTGGCGTTACTTCTGGCAAGCTTCTGGGCTTCCTCGTGTCCCACAAAGGGATCGAGGCCAACCCAGAGAAGGTCAAGGCAATCGAAGACATGAGTCCACCGCAAACCCTCAGAGAAATGCAGAAGCTCGCCGGATGCGTACGCGTTAGGACGCTTCACCACCAAGCTGGGGGAGCACGCCTTGCCTTTCTTCAAGCTGATGAAGAAGAAGGGCCCATTCGAATGGACACAGGAGGCCGACCAAGCGTTTCAAGACCTCAAGAAGTACCTGACCAGCCCTCCTGTGATGGTGGCACCACACTCTCTCGAGCCCTTGGTGCTCTACCTCTCCGCCACACCCTACTCCGCTAGTACAACTCTAGTGGTGGTTCGGGAATAGCGCCAGGTCAAGGCTGCGTCACGACCGGCCACGGCCCTGGCCGCGGCAGCACAAGACCAAGAAGGCCTCGCGAAGACCACGACCTCGGCAGATGGAGACCAGCCTCAACAGGAAGACGCCCCTAGGGCTGAAGAGGCCGCACCAGGCAGACAGGTGCTGGGAGCTCCGTTGTCTCAGGAGGCGCCTAACCCTCCGGAGGGCACGAACCTCGTCAGCACACCCACCCTCGTCGAGCATCCGGTGTATTTCGTCAGCACGGTGCTGCGGGATGCAAGGGCATGATACCCCATGCCTCAGAAGCTCTTGCTTGCACTGCTGGTGGCCTCGCGTAAGCCACGACACTAATTTCAAGGTCACCCCATGAAGTTCGTCTCGGCCTACCCATTGGAAAGGGTACTCAGGATTCCCAACTCCGCTGGAAGGGTCACCGAGTGGAACATTGAGCTGCAAGCATTTCTATTGGAATTCAGCACAACCAGGGTCGTCAAGGGAGCCGCACTTCCAGATTTTGTGGCAGAATGGACAGAGGCGCCAGGGCTCGAAGCAGGCGAAGATTGGTCACTTTCCCCAGGAAGTGAGGCACCGGATGGATAGGTCGTGTACTTCGATGGAGCATTCTCGCAGCACGGCGCGAGGGCTGGTGCAGTGCTTATATCCCCCACTCAGGACAAGCTCTATTACGCCGTGCAGCTCTGTTTCCAGCATGGCGAGAAGGTCTCCAACAACATAGCAGAATACGAGGGCCTCATAGTAGGCTTGAAAGCTGCAGCAGCACTGGGGGTGAAGCGCCTCATCATCAAGGGTGATTCACAGCTCCTCGTCAACTTCTCCAACAAGGTGTACGAGCCGAAGGACGAGCACATGGAAGCGTATCTTGCGGAGGTGCGTAGGATGGAAAAGAAGTTTTGGGGGCTAGAGTTGCAGCATGTGCCCCATGGCACCAACCAAGAGGCTAATGACATCGCCAGGAGGGCATCTAGGCGGCTGCCTCAGGAGCCTGGTGTTTTTGAGGAACGACTCTTCAAGCCATCAGCAGTGTCATCACTGTCAAGCACAGCACAACCTCGGGAGGAACTCCCTCAGCCACCTGCCACAGGAGCCCCGGCCTGTGGCCCAACCTCGGGAGCATGCTTACTCCTGGCGCTGGAGCCTCAGGAGGGATGCTGGACCATAGAATTCAAGGACTACCTGATGCAAGGGATGCTGCTAGAGAAAGAGGAGGACGCAGAACGCGTGGCTCGGCAGGCCATGGCCTACTGCATCCAAGACGGAGAGCTCTACCGGAAGCGGCCAAATGTTGTTTCCCTGTGTTGCATCTCCAGGGAACAGGGGAAGGAGTTGCTGGCTGACATACACGGTGGAGATTACGGACACACTCGTCGTCATGGACCCTCGTCGGCAAGGCATTTCGCAGCGGGTTCTACTGGCCTACGACACTCAACGACGCAATCGAGCTGGTGAAGGTCTATGAAGCCTGCCAATTCCATGCTAAGTAGATCCATCAACCAGATCAGGGCCTGCAGACCATCCTACTCTCGTGGCCGTTCATGGTCTGGGGGCTGGATATCTTGGGCCTGTTTCCTCGAGCGCCTGGGGGATACTGCTACCTCTACGTCGCCATCGACAAGTTCACCAAGTGGGCGGAGGTGGAAGCCGTCCACACCATCCCAGCTAGTTCTGCAGTCAAGTTCATCAAGGGCCTTGTGAGCCGATTTGGGGTCCCTAATCGCATCATCACCGACAACGGTTTGTAGTTCACCAACAATCTCTTCAAAACATATTGTGCTAACCTTGGAACACAGATATGCTACGCTTCGGTGGTACACCCCCAAAGTAACGGCCAGGCCGAACGCGCCAATGCAGAGGTCCTGAAGGGCCTCAAAACCAGGACCTTCAAAAAGAAGCTGGAAGCCTGCGGCAGGGGCTTGTACGACGAGCTCCAGTCCGTGTTGTGGTCCATCCGCACTAGCGCCACCAAGTCAACTAGCGAGTCCCCGTTCTTCCTCGTCTACAGAGCAGAGGCGGTCCTCCCTCACGAGGCCAGACATCACTCCACACGGGTCCTCGCGTTTGATGAAGCACAATAGGATGCCATGCGGGGGATGGACCTCGTGCTGGGGGAGGAGCACCATTGAGAAGCCGCACTACGAGCAGCAAGATATCAGCAGGCGCTGCGGTGGTATCATTGCTGCAACATCCCCCCAGGACTATCGAGGTAGGTGACCTCGTACTCAGGCGGGTGCTCTCCAGGGAAGGGCTGCATAAGCTCTCGCCCATGTGGGAGGGCCCGTTCAAGGTTGTCCATGTTTCTAGGCCTGGCACCGCGTGCGTGGAGACTCAGGAAGAGGTGCCCATCCCGAACGCTTGGAACATTCAGCACCTCCGGAAGTTCTACCCTTAAAGAAAGGCCCAGTGCCTATGAGGAAGGCCCGGTGCCTGTGAAGCTCGCTGCCCCAAGAAAGGCCTAGTTCCTGTGAAGAAGGCCCAGTGCCTATGAAGCTCGCCGCCCGTGACACTCTCACGTAATAATGAGTTGGGGCTGTACATGCCCCGGAGTCTCCGGAGTGCCGCCCTTGGGCCTCGGGGGCTCCCGCCCGCGCCCAGTGGCAGCACTTAGCTCCACGCTGGTGAGAAGACGTCGAAGACTAGACTAGGTGCCAGATGCGGCTTTTCATTTGCTTTCCGCAGTTGGCTTGTTCTCCCTTGTTTGAACCTTTATTGAAGTTGCTTCTAGTGTTGTTTGCCGTCTTATGCCCCTGTTCTCTATTTTCGGCTTTTGTCTGGCTCTCTCCCTCTCTCTCTCTCTCTCTCTCTCTCTCTCTCTCTGTCTCTCTCTCTCTCGCAAACCTCGCGAGGGGGCTACACAGGCGCCCTCATGAGCCCTTTCTCGCTTGGTTTTCACGAGGCTCTCTCGTTCAAGTTCACAGTGGGAGCACCCCTCCCGGTCCATGCCCCTCGGGCATCACGACACAAAGAACCGGGCCTAAGCCGGCAACCCTCGCGACCAAGGCTCGGAAACACTTCTCCCAACTGATTTTTGCAGCTCTTAAGGCGCCCGGCGAGGCCTCAAGCAGGCACCTCGCAAGGCGAAAACTACTATAGATATCCCGAGCTAAGTTGTTCCTACGCGCAGGCACATAACCGTGACACCATAACACAACACATGGACAATAAATGTAGCACAGTAATTAGGGGATCATAGTCTGTTGGACGCCCCCACGGGGCTCCATACCTCTCTCTCTCTCGATGCAGGAAAAGGAGGAAAAGAAAATAAAAACAGCAAGCGCCTTGGACCAGCTCGCGAGAAGGGATCTGCGTCATCCTCCTGAGCTCAATCGGACCCCGCCTCGCGCTTCACCGGGGCGCGGCGACGGGATGACCCGCCACCACCCTCGAAGCGGGTGCAACGACATGGTGGCTGATCGCGGCCACCGCTGAAGGAGCTGTCGCCGGAGAAGGAGCCGCTGAAGCTCGACGAGCTACGATCGCCACCGGGAGCGGGTTCACCTTCGCCCTCGTCACGACCATCGCCAAGGCCAAGTACCTCATCGCCGTCATCGTCTTCAGGGCAGCACCCAGCATGGCGGCCATCTTCTCTGAACACCCTCACGTAGAGGGTCGCATCGCCGTCGTACTTGAAGTGGAGGGTGCACCGCCGGCCCAAGCCACGCGCGCGGGCAAACGTCTGCCAGCCCCGGGCCAGGGCCATGTTCCCGGCAACGGAGATCTCCTCCGCGACCCAGGAGGCCCTGCCGTAGTAGCCGTCCACCTGCAGCCAGAGCCCGCTGGGGCCAGCGGCCGATAGTTCACCGACGAAGAAGCGAGGGAGCTGGAGCCAGTTGCCGTTCGGGTTGCCCGACCACAAAACAAACTCCGGCAGCACCTCTGCCAAATGGAAGCGCGGACGGGGAGGCCGCGCAGCCACGATACACCTTCCTTCACCGACTGGGCTGCCTCGATATGGGCGTCCACCACCGCGACCAAGAGAAGCCGCGACGGGAGTCGCGGGATGCTTGCGGGGACGACCACGACCGCGCTTGGGCAGAGGAGAGCCAGGCCCTTCCTGGCGAGCCTTCCCCTTCTCCGCAGACGAGAACCTCTTCGCGGGCGCCATGGGACGCTGCAAGCAACCAGAGCAAGGAGGGGGAAGAAGTAGGCGGGGCGAGGGGAGATGTGCAACGGGGGCTTTCGCCCCTCCCAATTTATAGCCCAAGGGAGGCCAACCGTCGGCCTCCATGATCACATGTAATGATGACTCTTTTTGTATGCAGTAGGGACTCGTCAAATCGGGCAGTTGCCGAGGCAGCATGGGGAAGCGGAGACGCCTAGGTCCAATCAACCGCCACGCGCCGACCAAGGCCGCATGCCGTTGGGGCCTGCGGTGCTCCACACTTGCCCTTTGGCTTCGCTACTAAGTCAAGTCCGAGCACGCCTTGGGCCCGGGGGCTACTGTCAGTGTTCTGGGAATGGGGGTCCCCAGGCTTGCCTGCCTACGGCCTGCAGCGTGGCTCACCAGTGGCCCAGTACGGCCCGTCTTCATCAACCCAAGCTCAAGACCCTCGCGAGGGGACAAGCCTCACGGGGCGGACGACACAAGGCCTCCTCAGGGGCGGCCTCACCAGCTAGGCTCGCGAGGAGGCAGAGAGATCAAGGCGAGGGTACCTCGCGAGGTTCTCATGACGCAAGCCATGACGATCAAGACCAGGCGGGTGCCAGGCAGGCGCCAGCCTGCGCAGTGTCCTCGTTTCCGCTTTGGTGCAAAGGGGGCAAGCGCAGGCGCGGAGTACCGAGGCATCAAGCAAAGGTTTCCATATCAGTGCAACGAGACCAAGACTAGCAGGACGGCAGGACGGAGGTCACCGTGGAGCCCAAGACGGTGTCATCACCAGTGCCTTTGGCAGTCGAAGACCACCTTTAGTCAGGATAGCTTGTACTAGCTGTCGCCTTACAAAATGGCCATTGTTGGCTCCCTTCCCGCTCAATATTTGGGAAGAGGACCAGGGCCTCTATAAATAGGGCTAGCCACCACAATAGAAGGCATCTCATCCAGAGCCCAAAGAGACGGATTGACTCCTCTCCAAGCATACCACCACAAGAACACCTCTCCTCACAAGGCTGTTCTTCATATGTACTGTTCATCATCAGCCCAAGAGGAAATCCACCACACCACACACTAGATTAGGGTATTACACCACAATGGTGTCCCAAACCAGTATAAACCTTGCGTCTCTTGTGTTGTTCATTGTGCTAGCTTAGAATCACGGTGAGGTTCTAGCCGTGTTTGGTAGGGAGAAGATCTTCGTGCGCACCCCAGAGTTCGAACCTTAAGGGTTTTGTCGGAACCCAATATACGATAGTCCTTTTGGAACATTTGCTTATAGACATATGCCTTTTGGTTTATGTAATGCACCTGCCACCTTTCAATGATGTATGATTGCTATATTCTATGATTTTTGTGAAAAGATTGTTAAGGTTTTCATGGATGACTTTTCTGTCTATGGGAAGTCTTTTGATGATTGTTTGAGAAATATTGATCGAGTTTTGCAGAGATGTGAACAAACAAATCCTGTCTTGAATTGGGAGAAGTGCCACTTTATGGTTAATGAAGGTATTGTCTTGGGCCTCAAAATCTTTGAAAGAGGCATTGAGGTGGACAAAGCCAAGGTTGATGCAATTGAGAAAATGTCGTGTCCTAAAGATATCAAAGGTATTATTAGTTTCCTTGGTCATGCTGGTTTCTATAGGAGGTGAAAGAACATGCGGTGCCCCCATGTTTGGTTTCGTAATTAATGACAATCTCTATGGACTAATGGTTGCCTTGAGTTATATTTGAAGGAGTCCATATGCATTTCCTGAAGTCCATGTGTTGGTTTCAAGGAGTTTATGAGCTGACCAAGGTGCTACTAAGGAATTATTGTAAGATTGGTCATGTGAGTGTGGAGATTATTGCAAGCATGTCTTGAAGAAGAAGATTCTGTGACCATTCATGTTTACCTTCAAGACATCATCCAAATGAAGAGAGTTGGAAATATTCAAGGTTGATCAAGACTAAGTCAAGAATGAATCAAGTTGATCAACTCACAAAGCATAGAAGATGTACTGAGGGGGATCAAGTCATCCCATGGTATGGTGAGCATTGTCCATTGCGCTTTGTGTACTAACCCATGGTCTATGTGAGAGTTCTATGTGGGGTTAGGTACATGTTCATGGGCTTGCGTCAAGAGGAAGATATCACTCAACCCATGGAGAGGATGACATCAAGTGGTGATCGTCATCAAGATTGTCGTGTGCAAGTTCAAGTGTAGCAACATGAAGAGTTCAAGTGCTTGAAGCTTGCCATCCATTGTGGTGTCAATGCACTTGTGAAGATGTGCCGAAGAGTGGCTCACCAATAGTGGAGTATGGGGGAGCAATCATCTAGTCTTCATCGAGCCAATGTGATCAAGAAAGGTGGTCCTACTTGAGGGAGTCAAGATCATCATCATCTAGCTCAAGTGGACCATGTGCAAGGCAAAGGTTTGCCCTTGATAGGTTTTCTATTTTACCGGTCTCATGGTGGTAGTTGGGAAACCGGTTTATAGGATCAATTGCCGTACTATCAAGGGGGGCTCTCGATGAGTAGCTTGGTCGTATCATTCGTAGAGAGCTCAAACCATTGCATCCGTGCATCATATTTCTTGGTTCTTTGTTGGTTATCTTTGTGAGTCTTAGAGCTTATGGTCATCTTGATGACAAGCACGAGTTCTTCGAAAACCGATTTCTTATGCATCTTCTTTTTGTGTTTTCGATGTTGGAGTTTTTACCGGTCTTAATTGAGAAAGGGTTCTGACCATTTTATTTTGGGTATTTTCTCTATTTCTATTTCTTAATATTTATATCAAGATTTTGTTTTCTCTTGTATTTAGCTTTCGAACAAAATTGATTTTGTCGAATTCGGAGCTCGTATGCGAAAGTTGTGGCTGTTTTGATCTTACTTGTTTTACATAGAGAGGTTGTACCGCCCCTTAGAGCGGTTGTACCGGTTGACACAACCGGTGTTTGGAGCGGTTGTACCAATCTAGAATTGGTCCGAAGGTTGTACCGGCCATCTACCTCTCTACCACCTGACTAGTTTCTGTTCTGGAGTGGTTCTTGGGCGGTTGTTGACCGGTTGTACCGGTTAGTTTAGTTTAACCGGTACTACCAGTTCCCCGGGCTGTTGTACCACTTAGGCCTTTTTCCTACAGGTTGGCTTTTCCTCTACTTTGACCAGTTGTACCAGTTCGTGCACCGGTTCTACCGGTCTTACAGTTTTCTGCACATAACGGGCAGATTCTTGGGGACCTATAAAAGGGGGTCTTCTTCCCCATTGAACCTTATCCTTTGAGCTCGTGTTCTTCCCCCATTGTTGACCTTCTTCGAGCTTGCTATCTCTCAATCCCTCCATGGATTCTTGCTAGTTTTTGGGGAAAAGAGAGAGGAGATCTAGATCCACATTTCCACCAATCATTTTCTCCTCTATGTGACGGGAACCCCTTGGATCTAGATCTTGGAGTTCTTGGTGTTCTCCTTCTTGTTCTTCCTCTCATTTTCCTCGCTAGCATTAGTTGCTTTGGTGGGATTTGGAAGAGAAGGACTTCGACACTCCCTGTGCCCTTGCCATTGCATTTGGTGCATAGCTTTGAGTTCTCCATGGTGATATGTGGAAGTTACAAGTTGAGAAGCTTATTACTCTTGGGTGCTTGGTACCCTTGAGCTTGTTCCTCTTGGGTGCTTGGGCGCCCTAGACGGTTGGTGGTGTTCAGAGCTCAATCATCGTGGTGTAAAGCTCTGGGCGAGCATCGGGGTCTCCAATTAGGTTGTGGAGATCTCCCCGAGCAATTTGACGGGTTTAGGTGACCATCCCTAAGGGTTGCTGAAGTGTACGGGTTCGGTGACCGCCCCCAAGGGTTGCTATTTGTACGGGTTCGGTGACCGCCCTCAAGTGTCCCTTAGTGGAATCACGGCATCTTGCATTGTGCGAGGGCGTGAGGAGATTACGGTGGCCCTAGTGGCTTGTTGGGGAGCATTGTGCCTCCACACCGCTCCAAACGGAGATTAGCATCCGCAAGGGTGTGAACTTCGGGATACCACTACAAAAAAGAAGACACATCCGTGACATTTTGGGCCGAACGAATTTTTTCCTGTCATACTTATGACACTTCTATGACGATAATTGTGACAAAACCCAGTATCATCATAGATGTGGTGGGCTCCTACTTCTATGACAAAAAATCATGACAGAAAATGGGCTTTTCATCCTGGGCGGGCCGGAGACGCAGCTGCATGACATTCTTTGGGCCGTCCATGATGGAAAAAACTGTGGTAGAAGCGAGGGCGAGGAAAATTTCGGGGACTTCCCGGTTACAGTGGGTGGTCGGGGGCCGAGCGATGCGCGTTTCTCTCATACACGTACGCGCGTGTGTGCGAGGCGTTGGCTCTAACTAAACCTGAGCGAGGCGTTGGGCTCTAACTGAACCCGAGCGATTGCACTGCAGGCTACGCGTTACTGATCCCGAGCGATCGATCGATGGCTGTTAACTGAACCTGATCGAGCGATTCCTTCGCTACTGCTGCTAACTGAAGCCGATCGATGCTGCCTCTGGATGAACAGTGAGTGTTGC